>NC_072479.1:70477500-70635000 GCF_027574615.1 Eptesicus fuscus | reverse complement strand
CCTGCATGTCCGAGATAGCCAGATCACATTCAGGTTAGCACTGCTGGTAACAAAATTATACAACTACCCTGGCTTCAAAAACAGGATGGGATGATACACATTAACAATTACTTCCCTTTAATACTGCAGGAGACAACACATTACAAAAATGCAATCACATGCCTTTGACAATCCAGTGTGAAGGCATATTATTTACGTTAAAATTAAATGATTTGGGGCAGTGGTCGGCAAACTCATTAGTCAACAGAGCCAAATATCAACAGTACGATTGAAATTTCTTTTGAGAGCCAAATTTTTTAAACTTAAACTTCTTCTAACGCCACTTCTTCAAAATAGACTCGCCCAGGCCATGGTATTTTGTGGAAGAGCCACACTCAAGGGGCCAAAGAGCTGCATGTGGCTCGTGAGCTGCAGTCTGCCGACCACAGATTTGGAGCATGAGAAGAATAAGAAGGGTTTCTTCTCCCCTCCCCACTCTCCAATGCCATCCTTCTCTTCTAGCCATCAGCTGGCATATTCACTGTCAAAGCCTGGGGAAGAGAGGGACAGAGGATAAAAGGGGATCATTTAGCTCCAAAACGCATGGCTTCTTGGGCTACTTCTATAAAAACTACTTAAATAACCTGAAATTCTAAAAAGAGTTAATAAGAGACGGTACAATGAGAAGCACCTGGAGAAATTCCTCCAGTTGCTGATGGCAAAGATCAGCTGCAGACTTTTCACAAAAATGGAAAACTGTGTCACATACAGTAATATATTAAGTTCTGAAAACACACTTTCACTTTACTGAATGAAAACACTACGACCCACATTCTGGTCTTGAATCAGCTCAGAAAAACAGCTGTCATTTTCATCTGCAATATTTTCGATGGGCTTTCTTACATCATTACCATCTAAGAGTGCAGCTGACCAACAGCCCTGACCCTTGAAAAATACAAGCCAAACTGAGCTATAATAAAGACTAGAATGAATTAGGCAGGAGAAAATACAGATGTCTGAGAAAGCAACAAGTTAGATTTGGGTCTTTTTTTTTCCCTAGATAAAAAACATGGTTACAAAATGCTTTGGACCCGGGTCGACCACAGCTGGAATGATGAGTTATTAAAAATGCAAGCCCCATCCCGAAAGATAGCAAGCTCCTTTACTCTAGAAGTCCAATGTGCTTTAGGATGACTATCAATTCGTTGCATCATTAAGTCCACGATTCAGAATATACTTGGACTTATTTATTCCACTGACTGAAGAGTCCCTGCCACTGGCCGCCAAGAAATTTTTCAGTCCTGAACTTATCAGGTTATAAATAAAACTGATACTCATCTCTGCTGCCTCTAAAAGAAATACCACCCTTTCAGGGCTGAAACTCATGATGGAAGAGGGAATAAGACACTGCTTAGAACAGTCACAAAATATCTTATGAAAACCCAGAGCCAGTGCATACGTTACAGCCCCTGAAGAAAGCCCCGGCCACCGGGTAAGCAAGGGGAGCGGTGATGTTTTTGAAACCAGAGTGAGTTGGAGCTAACTGCCTAACAGTAAATTCACATAGTAAAACGCAGAATAAGTCAACATATCGCCAAAGTTTACATTATATCTAGAAATATGTTTTAGGCTTTAAAAAAAATCGCAATGCACTCCAAAAAAATGTTTTCAGATAATTCATGTACAACAGAAGGCACTGTTATCTGCATAAATCCACTGATTCTGCATGGCAAAAACCTGAGACGTGCAATTGATCCAATCCTCTAAAACCACCTTGGTCATTCATCCTTTGGAGCATATGATTTGTCCTTTTCAGTCCAATGATTTTGTTTTCCTTTAATTTCATACATTACAGTAGCTGCTTAAAATACATATTTCAGGGTGAGAAAGGTCAAAGGGGAAAGTGGATAAAAGTACTGCCCTATGCCAGGCAGTAACTGGCACAGCAGGAGGGTGCCAAACAGCAGCTCCCAACCCTTCCTCCCCTGGATTCCACATTCCCCTGGTGAAGTGAAATTTCCCGATGACACTTGGTCTTGGTCGGTGGATGTTCCGTCTTTCAGTTGTTGCTGGGCACAGTCCCAAAGTTAAATGCGGAGAGGACGCCTTTATTTTCAAAGGTGAAGCCTCCCTGTTGTTCAATCTTCTTCTTTGCCTCTAGCATTTGCCAAGAGAAAGGGGAAAGAAGAGGAGCATTTAAAGTGCAGAGCTGGAATTCACCTCAAAGGAGCCAGATTCTTTATACTTAGCACTGTGAAGCAATGTCACTCATGGCATTACGTGTCCTACTGAGCACTGGCTTTATCAGACTCAGGGCAGTAAGTAATTATGCTTACCATCATGGAAAAACTGTTTGCTAACAATGAGCAAAATGAAAACAAGTCTCAAAGTTGAGTTCCGCCAGCTCCATAATCTCTACTGCTGAAAGGACCCCCAGACCTCTCCTACCAGGAAGAGGATCTGTGCAGCACTGAAAATCTAAGTCAATGAAGAAAACCTGGGTTCCTGCCAGGCTAGTGTGGCTCAATGGTTGAGTTTCAACCCATGAACCAGGAGGTCTCCGATTTGATTCCCGGGTCAGGGCACATGCCCGGATTGCTGGCTCAGTCCCCAGTAGGGGGAGTGCAGGAGGCAGCCTATCGATGGATGTTTCTATCTCTCTATCCCTCTCCCTTCCTCTCTCTCAAAATCAATAAAAACATATTTAAAAAGAAAAATAAAACCTGGGTTTCTAAACTCTAGATGCCTATTCCATGATGTTTCCCAGAAAAATATTTTTGTAGTTACAAAATCTTTCCCACTGATTTCCTATTATGGAGTGACCATAATAATGTCTGCATAAAATAATGTCTCCAGCTCAAAAACTGAAAATCAACAAGAATCACCAACATGTAAAGCCCAACAAACAGAAATGAATAGTTTCATTTCTAGGAATACAAGCTCCTTGCAAGAACTCAAAAAGCGCCTCTGGTCATCTGTGCTTAAGACGTTTAGGAGGGTGATCCAGCTGATTCACTCTCCTCAGCAAGACCCATTCCAACCCTTACATCTTACCTTTAGTTCCAAAACAGGATGAAGATACGAATGACACTACCATTAAAAGACACATATTAATGCACAGTGTTTTATAAAGTTAAGATACCATGAGTTTAAAAAGACCACACAACAATAATTCCTTATTGTCCTGAAAGGCTGGCCTCCAACAATTTAAAAAGCCTATTGTAGGTGCACTCTGACCCATGCACTCTCATCTGAGAACCACACTGGCCTACCTGCCACCGTCCTCCGGTGCTCTGCCAGGGTGTACACCTCCTGCAGCGTTCTCCTCTGGTCCTCACTGAGCGGGGCCATCAGCAGTTGGTACCAGGCAGCGTCCCGATTCTGCACAGCTGTTGCATTTGGAGGGAAGGTGGTAGGTGGAGGAGGAAAAGATAAGGGAGCACAGTGACTATTATTTCAGACAATAATGACAGATCTAATTATAATGAACTGATCGCAGACAGGGAGAGACAGGAAGTATACAGACAAACACAAGGTAATGAAACTTATTCCAGCAATGGATTATTTCTGAGGACCCATTCAGTAGCCAACTATGCGAGGGCTATCAAACAACATCAAAAATCTCTGCTTTGCCTAGTTCTCTGCCTCCTTCACCATCTCCTCTTCTTCCTAGGGTTTTACCAACGATGAATGCTCCTTAAAATCCAGATCTTGGGAAACAACTGTACCCTCTGGTTACCATTTTCCTCCAGAATTCTCAAACTACCTGCAGCTTCAGCGTCAAGCCTATACCAAGAACTCAAATTTGTACCTTTAGGCAAAATCATTCCCTAAGCCTCCTGGACCTTTCCATTTGGACAACTTGCCTCAAATTCAGCACAACTGAAAACAAATTTAACATTTTACCTCCCAACCCCTCTTCACCTCCCTATTTCCATCATAATTCCATGATTCTCCTAGTCAACCACTATAAATCCCCAACATCTTTAACCATGTCCTCTCCACACCCAATCCTCTGCTGCTTTCTTAGTCTTTCACCTACATGCTTCTTTCCATCACATACTGATCCAAAGATGACTTGAGGGGCATTTTAAAATACATATCCCAAGATCCCACCCAAGACCTAAAAGGATCTGCTTATAACGATGCCCACCCGTGTGTGGAAGCAACTCCCTCAGAGCATCCCCGCCCTATTCCCATCTCCACACTTATGCCCTTATTTTCCTTGTGCTTCAGAATGTCCTTCCTTGTACTCTCGCCCCTAGTTCCTGCTAAATTTCAGCAAAACATAGAGGTATTTTTATTTTCATTAATAGTATTTGTAGCAACACTAAATAATGCCAATATATTATATGCTAGCATTACCTTGTTGGTAATAATATTTTATACATAAGGGTGCCCACTTTAATACTGCTTTATAATAGCAAAAACACTAGAAATATTCATATGTTCATCATGGAAATAAATTATGATACAATCATAGGAATACTATCTAGATATATAAAAGCCTAAGCGACCAGCCGACCGTTCCAGTGGCCGACTGGTAGCTATGATGCGCACTGACCACCAGGGGGCAGACGCTCAATGCAGGAGCTGCCAAGCTGCAGTGACTTGGCACCTGCGGTTCTCGGGGAATCAGAGAGGAGGGAGCCAGATTCCGGGCTGTATCACCCAAGAACCTCCCTCTTGCAATCCGGGACCCCTCAGGGGATGTTGGAGAGCCGGTTTCGGCCTGATCCCCACAGGCCAGGCTGAGGGACCCCACCGGTGCACAAATCCGTGCACCAGGCCTCTAGTGTAACCATAAAATAAAAAAAAAATCTGTATTAATAAAACTTTTTCATTATGATTTTATAATTTTCTAAACATTTTCATTGGTTTACTATTTATAATGTATAAATTTCCCATTTACATATCCCATTTTTATACTGGGTTTTTGGTCTCATTCATTTGTAGAAGGTTTCTGTTAAGTGTGGATCTTAAGCGTAATATATGTATATGCTAAATATTTTCTCCCAATCTTTTATATGTCCTTAACTGTATTTACTAGCATAGTGTCCCTTGCTGTACAAAATTGATAAATTGCTTACATAGTAAAAAAAAAAAAAAAAACCCAAAACTTCTAACAAAGGGGAATGAAGAAAGAATTAAAAAAAAAAAAAAAAAAAAAACTGAAGATTTAGGGAATAAAGACATACCCAGCAGAGCTTGGGTAAAAAATTGATATTCATCCACACTATTGTCAAGGTCAAGTGGAGTGCTGAATCCCTCAAGGGCAGTTTCCTCTAAGACCTCTTCATCCCAGTCGTCATCATCTTCCTCCTCTTCTTCACCTCGCCCATTCTTAGACTGCATGGCTTGCGCAGTTATATTTGCTTCCTCTTCATCACTTGAAATCTCCTCTGTAAATCCATTCATTATTGAAAAGGAATCAAAACATATAAGAACAAAATATAAAATTCCATAGAAGAAAATAAATTATAAAATGACATTCTGGAAATAGAAAAACTACCACATAATTTTACATAAAATTATAAAAATAAACCTTATCTTTATTGTAGCTTGCTAAACTGAAAATGACTTTATCCTCCTCAATGAAAACAATTTCCAGCTATGCCTCAATCTGTGGTCCAGCTGAATATTACTAGCGTTTGGTTATGGCTGCCTCATATTCATTAATATAAAATACTACTTAGTTACAGATACACAAATGAACTTTTTTGTCAAAAAAGATATAAAATGAATGTGCAGTCAGTCTATGTGTTTTATTTTTTTAAATCTGAAACTTTAACTTTTATTATGTCACCAATGGCAACGCTGCTGATGGTCCCTGAACACAACAGAGTAACACCTGTATCATTAAGAATTCAGATTTCACACCGCTAGTGATTCTACAGATATGTGTAATTACCTGACTAAAGTATATGATGTGTTTTAAATAACAATGAGCTCCCACTGAGAATCTCAACAATTAACTAAGTTGATTATGAATTGCTCAGAAATGTTTGAGTGAAGAGGTCATTTCTGCTAATAGCAACAGAAAAATATAGAAATGTAAAGGAAAAATAAAATAGGTAGTTAGCTACATGTGGGTTGAATAGTTAGAAGATGAATTGTTTATCACCATGGACTCTATTCTGTTTTCAGTGCTGATCTGTTCCAATCAGTTAGATCAGTATTGTAAATAAGCAATAGACAGTAAATGCCAGGATTAAACTGCACGGTAGTTTTAGAAATAAGGCAAGAAACCACAGTTTTGACCCCATGTATATATATGGCAAAAGTGTAATTACAAAGACAGCAAGAAATACTTTGCCAGTTAATCATTCTATACTTTAGTAAGAAATTCAACAAGAAAGTCTGGAGTATTGCAGAAAAATTTCCCTCAAGTCATATCAATTATAAGCCAATAAAAAGTGGGCAATACAAGAAATTAGAGAGTATCATAACACAGTAAAAAAAATTCTATAATTGTTGTCATAAATTTAGCTGGAAAAAAAAAAAAAACTTCTAGTAAAGGAACATTACTGCAAAAGAAGTTCCATAGAATTTAGCATCAAAAATAAAATTGTATAGTTTCCATAAAATTTTTTGTTTTTAACCAGAAGAGGAAAAACTCCATTTGGAGTTGGATAACATTACTTCCTGGGCCCTTGCAAGAAGTCTTGCAAATACATTAACTAAAATAAAGACCTAATATTCTTTTTCTTTTTTGTTGTTGTTAATCCTCACCAGAGGATATCTTTTCCATTAATTTTTAGAGAGTGGAAGAGAAAGAAAGATAGGGCGAGAGAGAAAGAGAAATATCATACATCGATTGGTTGCCTCCCACACACACTCTGACCAGAGCCAGGAATTGAACCTGAAACCAAGTATGTGCCCTTAAATCGAACCCAAAACCCTTCCATCCGAGGGCCAGTGCTCTAACCATTGAGCATCAAACAGGGCAAGATCTAATTTTCTTGACTTAACAATCTTATTCTGACTCAAGTAAGTAAATCACCTTCATTTATGTACTTTATTCTAAATACTGGAAGTCCGATGCACAAAATTCGTGCAAGGGGCTCGGCCCTGGCAGCCACGGCGGCTTGCCTTGGCCCTCGCAGCCCCAGCCTTGTCCACAAGGTCATCCGGAAGGTCATTCGGCTGTCCGGTCTAATTAGTATATTATGCTTTTATTATTATAGATATAATGTGTAAATCACAAATCTCTCCCAATTATAATTTTTGATGATGAGTTACCTAAGAGTCATTTTTCAAAAACCAGGCACTCTGCATAAATGTGCTGTACTGACACTTCTAAGTCTAATAGTTCATTTAACTCATAACTGCTGCCTTCACTGGGACTATTGGGATGGATAAATACATACATACATACATACATACATACATACATACATACATACTGGGTTGTAAACTTATTGTCAAGATCATTTAAGCCTGTTATAAATGTATTTCCCAGGGTGTAACAACATTCACAAAGCTCAATAATAAATCAAGTGTCAAAAGTGAACAAATATAAATTTATATCACATGATATAATTAAGTCAACCAAACCCAAACTATCTGTTAAATGTGCAATAGGCCAAAGAATATAAATCTGTGTAATAACTTAAAGAGACTAAGATTCAAAGAAAATGCATGCTCAAACAAAATTCAATTCTAGCATTCACTGCAATTAGAAGACTTTACCATTTTCTTCCATATCAGTTTTCTTTGCTTTTAAGCGATCTCCTTGGTTTCCCAGTTGTCTGGTAGCACAGACCTGCTTCAGGCCAAGGAAAAGGAAGAGAACTGAGGGCACAATCTGTGCCACCACAGCATCTACTGCAGGAGGTCGATTCTGCAATTCCAAGAGGATACTCAGTCCTATTATACACATCTTCCGGTCATGATGCCTACAAATTATCAAGGAAAAATAAATGTGCATATGAGGAATGAGGACAAATTCTGAAGAAATTAAAAAAGGAATGTCCAAGGTGTACTCTAAGGTGCATTCACTGAAATTATATAGAGATATCCCCCAATTTATATTCTATGAAATCCTATGTAAGTAAAGTTTTGTAAACCAATTATCATCAAAGATCTATGGGAGTTAGCAATTCATATAGTGAATCTTACTGTACTATCCATTTGATTATTATAAACTAGAGGCCCAGTGCACAAAATTTGCGACCAGGTGTGTGTGTGTGTGTGTGTGTGTGTGTGTGTGTGTGTGTGTGTGTGTCCCAGCTCAGCCTGCACCCTCTCCAATGTGGGACCCCTCTAGGGATGTCCGACTGCCCGTTTAGGCCCAGTCCCACCAGGATTGGGCCTAAACGGGCAGTCAGATATCCCTCTCATAATCCAGGACTACTGGCTCCCAAATGCTCACCTGCCTGACTGCCTGATTGCCCCTAACCACTTCTGCCTGCCAGCTTGATCACTCCCTAACCACTCCCCTGGCAGCCTGATGGATGCCTAACTGCTCCCCTGCTGACCCGATTGCCCCTAACTTTCCTCCCCTGCTGACCTGGTCACCCCTAACTGCCCTCCCCTGCAAGCCTGGTTGCCCCCAACTGCCCTCCCCTGCTGGCCCGGTTGCCCCCAACTGCCCTCCCCTGCTGGCCTGGTCACCCCTAACTTCCCTCCCCTGAAGGCCTGTTCGCCCTTAACTTCCCTCCCCTGCCGACCTCGTCGCTCCCAACTGCTCTCCTCTGCTGGCCCGGTCATCCCTAACTGCCCTCCCCTGCAGGCCTGGTCTCCCCTAACTGCCCTACCCTGCCGGCCTGGTCGCCCCCAACTGTCATCCCCCGCTGGCCCAGTCACCCCTAACTGCCCTCCCTTGCAGGCCTGGTCCCCCCCCAATTGCCTTCCCCTGCTGACCTGGTCCCCCCTAACTGCCCTCCCCTGCTGGCCTGGTCCCCCCTAACTGCCCTCCCCTGCTGGCCTGGTCGCCCCAACTGCCATCCCCTGCTGGCCTAGTCACCCCCAACTGCCCTCCTCTGCCGGCCCGGTCACCCCCAACTGCCCTCCTCTGCCGGCCTGGTTCCTCCCAACTGCCCTCCCCTGCTGGCCTTATCACCCACAACTGCCCTCCCCTGCCGGCCATCTTGTGGCAGCCATCTTGTGTCCACATGGGGGCAGCCATCTTGTGTGTTGAAGTGATGGTCAATTTGCATATTACCTCTCTATTATATAGGATGCTATATCAGAGCCTTGGTATAACAAGTTTTATTAAAGCAGGAATACCTATATTTGACAGAATAAAATTGCTATCCCATGAGAAAAATGGAAGAGTTCCTTAAACTTTGTCTTCCTTATATTGGTCTTTTTGGCAGATATACTCTACACTAATCCCAGGCGCCAAAACTTATTTCAAAAACTCAATATCTAATACGCTGAACTTAACATCTGTAAGTAAATCAATTAAATGTCTTCTGCTATAACAGAAGACAAAGAAAATTTAATTATGAAGGAAAGAAGTTTGACCAATATACATTACACACATTTTTCTACTAAATGTTTTCTCTAAATTGTTTGAAACTAAAAATATTAAGAATAAAAAGACTACTATCTATCTATCTATCTATCTATCTATCTATCTATCTATGTATATATAAAACCCTAATATGCAAATTGACCAAACGGCCGAACAACCAGTCGCTATGATGTGCGCTAACCACCAGGGGGTGCACATGGAACACAGCAGGCATCGGCAACAGGAGGCAGAGTGTGGAACATGGCAGGCATAGGCCGTGGCAGGATGATAGAGCAGGTGAGCGGGGGCACCAGACCAAGGTGGGGCGCCAGTTGCTGTCATTGGGGTGAGCCTCTGGTGGTTACTGAAAATTCTTTCCTCCTGCAAACCATGGTCCCGCTGGGCACTCACACCTGCTGCTGGCACTGGCCCCACTCGTACCCGCTGCCAGTGCTGGAGCCACCGCTCACACCTGCTGCTGGCGCCTGGCGCTGGCCCTGATTTCTCAGCACTGTCAGCGGGCGCAAGTGGCGGCTGCCAGCCCCAATCGCTCCTCAGGGCTTCTCCACCTCCCCCTGCTCCGGAGGGGCGATTGGGGTGTCAGTCACCTCTCACACCCGCTGCCAGCTCCGGAGCTGCTGCTCACACCCATTGCCAGCGCCAGCCCCGCTCATACCTGCAGCCGGCACTGTGGCTCACCCCTGCTGCCAGCACCTGGCGCCGATCCCAATTACTCGGCACTGTCAGTGGGTGCAAGCGGGGGCTGCCAGCCCCAATCGCTCCTGAGGGCTTCTCCACCTCCCCCTGCTCCTGAGGGGCGATCGGGGCAGCAGCCACTGCTCACACCCGCTGACGGCACCAGCCCCACTCACACTCGCTGCTGGCACTGGCCCCAATCGCTCCCGCCATCAGTGGGTGCAAGCGGGGCCGGCACCATCAGTGCGTGGGAGCAGTGCCAACGGGAGCGGGGCTGCCAGCAGACAGAGGACCGGGGGCCGTGGCCGGAGGGGCCGCGGACCGCGGAGGATGGGCTGAGACCCGCCCCTCTGCCCACCACAGCCTCCCGGCCCACAGTTCCTTTCAAGGTGGATGAATTTGTGCACTGGGCCCCTAGTATGGTATAACATTTAAAACTCTGGCATGAACAAAAAATTCATTTGCAGTTATTCAATTTGTTTAAAATGAGGATAATATACAACAAACCCAATGATGAATATATTTCAAGCTTCTGTTATTCTTCATTATTTGCATTGCTTGATTCATTCAAGTTACTACTGCCAAAGTAGTACGCTCTAACAGGAGCATACTTCCCTGAGGGCTTTCTCACCCATGTAGCCCTAACTAGTAGTGCATACCAGGTGTCAAGGGGATCACAGCAGGAAAGATGATTATCAAGTGGGGCTCTAAAGAATCTAAGGAAGCACAATCCAAGCATGCCCAGCCCATGCAATAGCTGAGCCAGCCTTTCTATCTTTGGAAAACTGCTTATAGATGCTAATAAAGAGACAAGAGTACCACCTGCATCATTGTGAATGACCAGATCCCTACACTCTAAACCTTTGTCAGAGACGACTTGAAGCACAATTTCTTTTTAAAGTATGTTCATCCCTTCTAGGATTTAATAAGAAATCTAAAGCAGGGCCACATTCGTTTCCTACAAAAATGAATAACTGGAATAAACACAGCAGTTTATAAAGATGCTCTACCATTGTAATTTGGGCCTCCGTTATTTCCCCACCACTTCGCAGTCTCCCAACTATTTCTCCTGCTGGAAGTCTTTGCCCAACAGCACATTTTTCCAAATGATATCTTACAAAGTTTAAAAAGAACATTCGTTATTTCTAATGCTTTAAACAAATTAGCTCTAATTCTAACATAACACAGTCAGTACTATGTGTTGGGTCACTGGAGGTGGGCATATAACTACTTTGGAATCTGACTTTTCCTGTCAGAAAACTAGGTGAGTGCTCCACATCCTATCTAATAAAAGAGTAATATGCAAATTGACCATATCTCCGCTACACCCACAAGCAACGCCCACCAGCCAATCAGGAGCAAGTATGCAAATTAACCCAACCAAGATGGCTGCGGCCACTGAACGAGCAGGAGGCTTGGGTTTCCCCAGCAATGGAGGAAGCCAAGCTTTCTGCACACCCTGGCCAGCCCTGGACTCCACTCAAGGCTACAAAGTTTCAATTATAGAAGATATATAAATCCCAACAAAAATGGCGGCAGCCAAGGAGCTGGAGAGAGCAGGAGGCTTGAGTTGTCCCTGGCGATGGAGGAAGCCAAGCTTCCACAGCCCTGGCCTGCCTTGGCCTCTGCTCAAGGCTACAAAGTTTCAATTATAGAAGATAAATAAATCCCAGATACCAGGGCCTCTGTTTGGGTCGCTGAGGGGGGCGTGGCTGGCTTGCAAACCACCACAGGCCCCTCACTCAGGCCACCCCACGCCCCAAGGGAACCCCCACCCTGATCTGGAACACCCTTCAGGGCAAACCAGCTGGCCCCCACCTGTGCACCAGGCCTCTACCCTATCTAATAAGAGTAATATGCAAATTGACCATCACTCCAACACACAAGATGGCTGCCCCCATGTGGTCAAAGATGGCTGCCCCCATGTGGACACAAGATGGCCGTGACAAGACGGCCAGCAGGGGAGGGCAGTTGGGAGGGACCAGGCCTGCAAGGGAGGGCAGTTGTGGTCAATCAGGCCAGCAGGAGAGGACAGTTGGGAGGGACCAGGCCTGCAAGGGAGGACAGTTGGGGGCAATCAAACCTGCAGGGGAGGGCAGTTACGGGTGACCAGGCCGGCAGAGGAGGGAAGTTGGAGGTGACCGGGCCTGCAGGGAAGGGCAGTTGAGGGTGATCAGGCCTGCAGGGGAGGGCAGTTAGGGGCAAACAGGCTGGCAGGGGAGCAGTTAGGCATCAATCAGGCTGGCAGGGGAGTGGTTAGGGAGTGATCAGGCTGGCAGGCAGAAGCGATTAGGGGCAATCAGGAAGGCAGGCAGGCGAGCAGTTGGGAGCCAGCAGTCCTGGATTGTGAGAGGGATGTTTGACTGCCCATTTAGGCCCAATCCTACCGGAATCGGGCCTAATCGGGCAGTCAGACATCCCTCGAGGAGTCCCAGATTGGAGAGGGTGCAGGCTGGGCTGAGGAACACGAATTTCATGCACCAGGCCTCTAGTAAGTACAGACTCTCCTACCAGGGCAGCACCTGGCCTACAACTAGCAATCCTGTGACCTCACCTTGGAGAACAGGCTCCCTGGAGATCTGCAAGGTGTTCAATATCCCAGACTGGTAACTTCCTTAACACTTGACTCCATTGATAATGTTTTTACTCACAGACATTTAATAGTCATGGAATCAGGATGAACACTTAATTTTTGTTACGTGGAGATATAACAATATACACAAGTCAAAAACAAGTAGGGAAGAGCTATACCTAATTTTCAAAGCCAGCATTCTTTCCACTGGATTATACTGGTGAAACACATTCCTAACTCTCTAAAAATTAAATATATCAACAATACACTAAAAATTCTTAAGATATGAAAATTATCTTTCTATATAATATTATGTGTACATTTTAAAAATTCAACTTTCCAGAAACAGAAATGCAGTATAAAATTAAGAAAACACTTACCCAAGAAAACAATCTGTATCATTCATCCACTGATTTATAAACTGTACAGTTATAGGTCCAGGGTTGTGAGGCAACTGAATTCTCTCTAGGGTATGTAGCAGCAAATCAGGGTTGTAGTACAAGGCAGCAATCGCAACCTGAAGACACATAGTCCGGAGCTCACTGGTTTTGACCCCTCGGGTTAATCTCTCCAAAACAAGCTGAACAAAGAGTGGAATGCACTAGAGGAAAAACACAAAAAGAGAATCAACATACACAAAGAAACCAAGTAACTTTTATAGAAAGCTGAATATTGGTTTAAAAAAAAGTATAATCAATAAATAAGATACCCTTGATGGCAATAAAACCTTTACTTATTTAAATCATTTTGAGAGATACTTAATTTATATTCTCAAAAAACAAACAAACAACAAAAAAAAAAAAAACAGAGGGATGAAAGGGCCAAAGAGATATGCTAGAGCAGTGCCGGAAGTCTCCTTCCCTCTTCAGGGCAGAGTCCAGTTAGCTGGAGACTGTCCTACAGAGTCCACACCCAAGTCGTGGCAGTAATCCAAATATGGACTCAGCTTTCCATGTTTAAGGTAAAATGACTATGGTAATAAACCAAATTGGGGAGATAAGTGAATAGGGCTGAGAATAAGCATTTATGTGATTAGAATTTATCTTGAGTAAGAAAATTCCTATTCATATAAGTAAAAGAAAAAGACTAAAGGAAAACAGGGTGGACTTGGTACAATAAAGCAAAATCATCTGACCCCAATTAAAAAATGCATATTGATGAATTAATTTTATTAGAAATATTTGCCAATCATTATTTTCAATAACAATGGATGGACTGAAATCATTTGTGTAATATAAAATTCTGAGGTTTTGAAATAAGCTCATTTTAAAAGCAAATTTTAAAAATCAAAGTTTCAGAGGAGGATGGATGAACAGGCAGAATAGAGGAATTTTAGGGCAGCGAAACTACTGTATATGCTACTATAAGGGTGTATATATGTCATTATATATTTGTCCAAACTCTAGAACGTACATCAAGAGTGAACCTTCAAAGACCTTGTATGTGTATATGCATAACCCATGGACACAGACAAGAGAGTGCTAAAGGCCTGGGTTGGGGGTGTGAGGGGGGTGGGAGTGGGACTGGAGGGGGTCAATGGGGGAGAAAAGGAACATATGTAATACTTTCAACAATAAATTATTTTTAAAAAAAGAAAAAAGAGTGAACCCTAATGTAAACTATGGACTCTGAGTGATTATGATGTGTCAATGCAGGTTCATCAATTGTAACATGCTTGCCCTAGCCAGTTTGGCTCAGTGGATAGAGCATTAGCCTATGGACTGAAGCGCCCAGGATTCAATTACAGTCAAGGGCACATGCCCAGGTTGGGGGCTCGATACCCAATCAGGGGCATGCAGGAGGCAGCCAATCAATGATTCTCTCTCATCATTGATGTTTCTATCTCTCTCCCTCTCCCTTCTTCTCTGAAATATATATAATGCCAACGCTTAAAAAAAAAAAATTAGGCTAAGAGAGAGAAGTCATTCACAAAGGACCACATGCGATATCATTTATGTGAAAGATCTAGAATAGGCAAATCTATACACATTCAATAGGTAAATTGTATGGTATGTGAATTTTATCTCAATAAAGGTGTTATAAAAAGTTACAGGCCTGAAAGAAGAGATGACTCCATAGTTTAACCTAAACACTTAACATTTTTTTCTCAGTAATTGATTATCACACCACAATAGCATCAAAAATTAATCTTATTCAAAATTTATAATACTTTTTAAAGTCAGTAAACAAAAAACTTTTCTTTTTTACACAGTATCTTCATTTCTGTTTTAAAAAAATAATCTGGGAATACTACAATAACACACACAAAAACAGGAAAGTTTCAAATCTCTGAGAATCCAATTGTGTAACATTTATACATTTATCTCCTTTATGATTTGCTTGATAGCCCCTTAAATTATTACATATTTTTCTGTGTATCTCCTTCTAAGCAAAATACAAGATAAAGTTTTTGAAATTTTTAAATTTTCATCATAATGTAAACAAGTCAATCGGAAATGTAAATTTTAAATGTAAACATCAAGAGGCTTTCCACACATATATTACCTGATCGATTCCCCTTCCTTTGCACTGAAGAATGATGACTTCAAGCAGTTTGGCTGCATGACATTCTGCATCTTCTCCTGCATCTCCATATAGTACCTGCCGCAATTACAATTAGCTCAGCTTCATCGAGTCCACATGAAGCAAATAGCTCATAAAAATTCAGCCATTAAACTCATAGCTTTGCTTATTTTTTAAGTTTACCTTGTCAACCCAAAAAGGAAAGGTTAAAATCCATCTGCCTTCTTTATCTACTCTAATTCCGCATAAGGAGTAAAAATTCACTTACTTAACTTCGGCTTAATAAAGTGGGATGTATGAGTTAGTTATCTAGATAAATGAAGCTTCTCTTTAAAGGCACTAAAACAATAAAATAATTTTTAAAAATACCTTCCTAATTTTAAACAATAAAACAAACCCTGAATTTTTCCAATCTTTTTGAATTCTTGTCCATATGCACCCATTTTTTTCATGATAATCATCATAATTCAATATTGTACACTTTTAAACGTTTCCTGAAGAGAATTTGTAAAGGCATGCTTATGTTAGAAATTTAAAAAGATGGAAAAATTAATGAGTTCAAACACGACACATAAAAAACAAACCTAATCCAAAGAATAAATTTGATACAGAAATTAAATATATAGACAAAAAGAGATAACAGATTCATTGAAAAAAAATTTAATTAGACAACTTTTATTTTTAAAAATTATTTTTAAAAAGCAAAGAAAACCAAATAATAAAATATTAGGAATGAAAGATATAAATACAAATAAAGGAGAGATTAAAAGTAAGAGAATAGTATGGGGAATGCTCTTTATTCCTTTTATATTTGAAAATTTAGATGAACTGGATAATTTCCTGGACAAATACAATTTAAGAAAACTGAATTAAAAGGAAATTCCAGGTAAAAATAACAGATTGAATACTTCCATTTAATTTTATTCCTTCCCAAAAGGCCATTAAAATGATAATAAAGAAATTTTAGAGGCATACATTCACAAAGATGGAGAAAAAGAAGAAAGAGACAGCTATAAAATTTTGGAAGCTAGAAAACAGATGAACAGTAAGTTGAATAGTAAGCAGGTAACTGCCAAAGCCAAGAATCAACTCTATTTACATAAATCTAAAATTCCACCTCTAGGGCAATATGTTTAAGATCTAGATTCTAAATGTGAATGGGCTCTGGAATCAGAAGACCTGGGTTTAAATTCCAGCTCTGCCACTAAGTAGCTGTGTTTTGGAAAAAGCTACTTAACCTCTCTCTGTCTTACTGTTCCCATCTGTCAAAGGAGGATGATACTATATATACCTCATGGGGCTGTATGATACAGAAGGAAAGAAAAAATCACTCCTTTTTCCCAAAATTGCATTTACTTGGGGTTTTTTTTTTTTGTTGGTTGGTTTTGTTTTCTTGCTCCAACTCCCTCAAAAGGAGAAAAAACAAAATAGATTTCAGTGACTTAAAAATTAAATTAAGTATAGCTCTGGAACCAGACTTCCTGGGAACAAATCTGGCTGCAGCACACTGTGACTTAGGACAGTTTCCGGCACAGTGCAATTGTGGTTCGGTCTCCTCTTTGACAAAAAAGTGATACCTTCCTCATAATGTTGTCAAGATTAAATAAATTTATAATTATAAAGGGCTTAGGAAATACCTGGTATACAGTAAGAGTTCAATAAGTGTTAATTATTATTAAATCCAAGAATATGAAACATTTTCACTACTTGGCAAGTATAAGTACATCATTGTGAATATCACTTTTATTCTACCTGCTATATTACTAATGGAACATGTGGAACTGTTATGTTTTCTACTTGTTGCTTTCTCTTCCTCTTTTCCTCACTAGCAGCTGTTTCTGTAACTTAAGAAAAATTGAAGAATGCCAAGTGATTATGATTTAACAACTGGACTATTAGACTAAAGGCATCTTTAAAAATCATGATTCTATTCCTTCAGTTTATATGCAATGAAACTTAGTGACTTCCCCATATCTCCCAGACTCTTTTTAGCTGAATGAGACCTAAGTCAGATACTGATTATTGGTTCAGCACTCTTAGCAGATCCTGAAACACATTCTGTCCAGTGAGGAAAATAGATTGTACACAGTATTTCACTCCCAACTCCAAGGCCAAACTTTTAGGTCTGGCTATTTGAGCTTTATAAACTCTGCCAACTATATGCAATACAGTTTTATATTTATGCATATACATATATTCTACTATGGAAGGAAAACATTATTTAGCCATTAATGATTCCAGTTATAACTAATAGAAGGCCAAATCTAACCTGTGACAAAGATAACGCAGTAGACAATCATGTTAGTGCACAGATATAACAGTTACTATTATGTAGCTTATAAATTATCCTGGACTGACCTAAATGATACTGTTTTTCCAACAATTTCAATCTTTTATCTTACGTCCTACATCTATCTAGTGACTTCCAATATATACATTCAATTAAAAGAAAAATCAATGAGAACAAACTGGGTGGTTATTTTCCTAGCACGTTTATTTAATCAGGTAGCAAGTTTGCAATTTTGAAAGAAAAATCAAAACACAAAGAAAATCATTTACCTCTGAACATTATAAAGTACACAGCTAGAAAAGTGGCAAACATTCTTCGGCATAACACACAATATGAAATATTCAAATTACAATTCCAACCTCCATTTAAAAAAACAAAATGACAAATATATGTCGATGAAAGCAATACAGAAGAACTAAACGTATAAGAAACAAATTGAAAGAGTCAACACTACACCACTTACCTTTCTACACATGGTGAAAAGTATCTCTAAATGCTTTGGATTTGACAGTAAGGTATTTGTATCTATTGTCACATAATTATGCAAGAGTGGCATCATGTCTGGAAAAAATTCAAAATCCCAGTAAGACTTTGACTAATAGAAGTAGAAATAAATTATTCCCCCTGAAACCACATTTCTGTTGCACACACTCGTTACTATCCTCCCTTGCAACTACAAAAGGCTAGAGACAAAAGTGATAAATCTACCCTATTTATAGATGAGGAAAATGTGGATCAGAAAGATTAAATTGCTCATTATTTGATATAGTGATTGTTCTAAATATTATTATTCTTCTCCACAGCACTCATCACCATCTGACATACTACATACTTCCTTCCTTGTCTGTGCATTTCCATGCCTTCCCTTCTCCCCATACTAGAATGAAAACATCAAAAAAAGCAAGGGTGCCCTGCTCGGTGTGGCTGAGTTTGTTGGATGTCCTCCCATGCACTGAAAGGTTGCTGGAGTGATTCCTGGCGCAGGCACATGCCCGGGTTGCAGGTTCAATCCCCAGTACAGGGCATGCAGGAGGCAGCCAATCCGTGTTTCCCTCTCACATGGATGTTTCTCTCTCTCCCTCTCTCAAATATATATTTTTAAAAAACCAAGGCTATTTTGTTCACTGCTGTATTACTGAGCTTAGAACAGTGCTTGGAATATAGTCAGTATTCAGAAAATATTATTGAATTAATGTACAGAAAATATTCTCTGATCGCAAACTAATTTAAGATACATAGGAAACACAGGCTCCCTCCCATTGCCTATATTCCTGAAGCTTAAAATCACTGCTACAACAGCCCCAACCTTGACAGGGAAATAAGAATAATTATTTTCTGATTGGTACTGAAATTACCTACGTCTTTATTTCAAGTATTAAAGGAAATAATATCTAGACACAGAAAAGCAAAAATGTCACATGGTCAAAACCATACCTGTAAAATATTCAAAACAATCCTGCTGAAAAACCTCGTATAATATAGCTAGAAGCTGCCACATTTGAGGGGAAATACCACGGCAGGTTAAACTATATGCCAGGGAAAGAATTTCTTCATAGAATTCTGGAAAGAAGAAGATATCTAGTTAGAATGCATAGTTTCACAGTGCTTGTGTTCCATAACCCATATTTCATTTAATAACAAAGCCATTCACACAGCTTTTATTACAGTGTATTATTATAATTGTCCTGTTTTATTATTGTTGTTGTTAATCTCTTACTGTGCCTAATTTATAAACTAAACTTTATCATAGGTGTGCATGTATAGAAAAAAAAACAGTTATATATATATATATGGTTTGGTATTATCCACGGTTTCAGGTGTCCATGAGGGTCTTAGAACATATCCCCCAAGGATAAGGGGGGTCTATAGTAATATCCTTATTCACCTAATTTTTATACAAATTGATACTTTGCTATAAAAGTTGACCTTGGGGGCAATAAGATGTTACGTTAGACTCTACTCATGTCACATAAATCGTTGTGTTTATTAGTGTAACACTTTAAGAATTCCTTTTGTTTTATAATAGCCAGGGCTTGAAAATTAGTCACCTAATTTCCTGCAATTACTAGTGACTACTCTTTTCTGGCTATTAGATTATGTTACCTGATTTGCATTTGCTCTAGTAAGAAAGTAAAGAAAGGCACTTGTATCCAGAGATCCTATTAATAAAAAACACCTCTAATTACTATTTCACCTGCATGAGAATCACTTGGAATAATCAATAAAAATGCAGATTCCTGGGCACTGCCTCAAACTAAGAATCAGAACCTCTGGGATACAATCCAGGAATCTTCACGTTAACTAGCTCCTTAGTGGTTCTTATGCATACCAAAGTTTAACAACTACTGCTCTAGCCTAGCCAGTTTGGCTCAGTGGATAGAGCATCGGCCTGTGGACTGAAGGGTTCGATTCCCGTCAACGACATGTACCTTGGTTGCAGGCTCCCAGCTCTGGTCATGGGCATACAGGAGGCAACCAATCGATATGTCTCTCTCACAATGGTGTTTCTCTCTGTCTTCCTCTCCTTCCCACTTTCTCTAAAAACAATCAATGGAAAAAAATATCCTCAGGTGAAGATTTAAAAAAAAGAAAAAAGAACTACTGCTTTACAGCAATGACTTCAAAAATAAGGAGGATATGCCCTAGGCCAGTGGTCGGCAAACCGCGGCTCGCAAGCCACATGCGGCTCTTTGGCCCCTTGAGTGTGGCTCTTCCACAAAATACCACGTGCGGGCACACACGTACAGTGCGACTGAAACTCCGTGGCCCATGTGCAGAAGTCGGTTTTCAGCCTGGGCGAGTCTATTTTGAAGAAGTGGCGTTAGAACACTCAAGGGGCCAAAGAGCCACATGTGGCTCGCGAGCCGCGGTTTGCTGACCACTGCCCTAGGCAGTGTGCAAGACAATCCACTAGATGGAAGAAGAATGTATTAGAACACTTTTAATCTTACCTTTCGCATTTCTATTTTTATGTATGTAAATATATTTATATATATTAGAAGTGCATGCTCAATTCTCACTAATTTTTACTAAGTAATAAAAAGTCTGGGGACAACTGCTCTTAAGCAGTAACATGCTTTTCTTGTATCTTCCTATCTGTGTACTGTACAGATTGCACTTCCCTGATGCCCAGATGCCTTGGGGGCTAGCATCTTCACATTGCTTGGATACCATGGAAAAGTAGCCTCCTCTACAAATTCCCTTTGGTGTGTAACAGCCAGCGTTAGTTACCGATTCTATTCAGAAGCACCATGATAGAGAGCAGAACAATTAACTCACACTTCTGATAGGGCATGCCCATCACTTCACATTTTTCAATCCCAGACTAAAGTAACCTCACCTCATCCCAGCTCTTGATTCCTAGAAATGTAAAACTTAAAATTCTCTGCGCTTTAAAAATTTTAAGACCAAAAGTTCTTAACTGGATGCATTAAAGTTTCTTCCTAAATGAAAATACAGATATTAGAAAGTATACACAAAAACTGAAGAGAAGGCCATCTTTTCTTTCTCAAAATTGTCCATCTTCTTGGATCTAAAGGACTAACAATGCACTGAAAGTTCATCAAATTTTTTTTCATTTTCAATTTACATTCTTACTCAACCTTCAAACTTACCAATTATATGTTTCTGTAAAACAAGATCAATGATCCGTAGACAGATATTCTCTAATTGCTGAGTAACCTAAAGATAAGTTTAAACAGTTTAAAATTCATCTTAACCCTTAAGTTCATCTATTAATTTAATATTATCGCAATAAAAATAACAAGACTTTTTTTAGAGAAATTGATAAGTTCATGCTAAACTTTGTGTGAAAAATTAAACACGCAAGAATACCAAAAAATTCTGAAAAGTAAACCAATGATAGAAATGAGAATTACAGCCATAATAAAATTATGAATTAAATAAGTTCCTTACCTCATATTTTATACCAAAATAAAGTCCTAACAGATCAGATTTCAATGTTAATACTTCAGACATGAAAAATACTAGAAGATATCAAAAGAATTGTGTGTAATCCTAAAGAAGGAAAATGACTCAAAACCCAGAAATTAGAAATAAATATATGGAGTCATTTGGTATCAAAAATTAAAAATATCTGCATAGAGCAAGAGGAAGTCAAAGATAAAAGAAAAATTGAAGGAAATATTTTCAAAGATAAAATTCCCCTCACATGAAATCATAGTAACAAAAAGAAAGGCAAAGATTACAACAAAAGAGATATAAATGGACCTTGACCTTATAAAAAGTTTACTCTAATACATAATAAGAGGAAAAATTCTAAGCACAGGATTAATACTTTTCACCTATCAGACTGACAATGATCAAAAAATAGGGACTTTATACTGGCGATGATCAAAAAGTAGTCAGAACGTCAAACCTCAGGGAAGGTAGGGGACAGTGGGGGTAAGAGGGAGAGATCAACCAAAGGACTTATATGGATACATATAAGCCTAATCAATGGACACAGACAACAGGGGTGTGGGGGCATGAATGGGAGGTGGGGGTAATGGGGGAATAAGGACACATATGTAATACCTTAATCAATAAAGAAATTATAAAAAAAAGTAGGGAGCGTGAAGAAAACCTTAGTAATATCCTTCAAACTTACTCATATATGTATTTTTTGATCCAGCAATTTGAATTAAAGAAATTTGCCCTCTGCATATATTATTACATGTACAAAATGACATGTAAAAGATCTTTCATTGCAGCAACACTTGTGATTAGTAACAACCAAATGTCCACTTAACAAGAGATAGTTAAATTATATCCATTAACGAGGACTGGCTAAGTAAATTTGGTATATCATACAAAGAGATATCATGCAACTATTAAAAATATGTAATTTTATTGACTAATATGGAAGACTCATCAAGAAATCTTAGTGAAAAATGGCAGATGAAAATATATGCTATCATTTTCATTAAAGAAAAATGCACATACTCGCTTTCTGCCTCTATATAGTCTAGAAAAATCTCTGGAAAGATACAAAAAACCTGGTAAAGGAGCTACCTCCTTGAGAGGAGGATGAACTGTCTGGGGAGATGAGAGCTCATCCTCCTGTTCACACCTTTTGAATTTTCAACATGTTTGTACTAAATATTTTTTAAATAAGAAAAAATTAAAATCCATTATGGGTTACATTTTTTCATCTAAGTACCCTATTTCAACTTTCGAAATTATTCTTTAATATTCAACTTAAACTGCAGTCTTAAAATGCAAATGATCCAAATTTTTCCATTTAAAAATGTGTCTATATATTTAAA
Organism: Eptesicus fuscus; assembly: GCF_027574615.1. Lineage (NCBI taxonomy): Eukaryota > Metazoa > Chordata > Mammalia > Chiroptera > Vespertilionidae > Eptesicus > Eptesicus fuscus. Next base: position 70,612,213 of record NC_072479.1, on the reverse strand, counting down.
CCACTAAGAAAAACTGCATATGCTTAACATGTTTTAGACTTTCACTTGGGCTCTTCACACAGGAAGTATCTGTACATATATTCATTTGCATGTGATTTCCCCCTTTCAAAAATAATGTTTTCAAAAATGTTTTAACAAGCTAAAATTTAAAGTCATAGGACAGGCAATCAGGAAACAAGATTCTGGTTCTTGTTTTGTCCCTAATTATCTATGACATCGATTTTCAACCAGTGTGCGTGCCACAAGAGGCAAACTGGTGTGCCCCAAGAATTTCTGAAACATGCAATACCTGCCCTGGCTGGTGTGGCTCAGTTGGTTGGGCATCATCCTGTACACCATAAGGTGGCAGGTTAGATTCCCAGACAGGGTATATACCCAGGTTGCAATCAATTGATGTTTCACTCTCACATGGATGTTTCTCTATCTCTCCCTCTCCCTTCCTCTCTCTCTAAAAAAATCAGTAAAAGCATATCCTCGGGTGAGGATTAAAAAGAAGAAGAATTTAAAAAAACACACACAATATCTGACTATTTAGTCAGGGGCAGTGACCTCTTCTCCCTTAGACTGTCAAATTTAAGACTGACAACAGTCAACACAACAATAGATGTCCGGGTGAATAAATCAAAGTTACACTCATTTTTTTTTTGTCAGATCGGCAAAAAATGTTTTGTTTTCTTTTTGTTTTTTTGGTGTGCCACAGAATTTTTGTAATTATTTTATGTGTGCCATGAGATAAAAAAAAAAAAAAAAAAAACATTGAAAATCGCTGATCTAAAACCTACATAAGCCATTTAGCTGAAGGTACTAAGTTTTTTCATCTGTAAGTAAGGAAGATGGGTATGATTAGTGTTCTTCAGTTTTACCCCTACCTTGCCTCCCTTGATAATCTCACAGTAACGTCACATGCTCCTTTAACTTTATTTGAAATTCAAAGTAAATTTAATATCAAGAGTAAAAAAATTAAAACAAAAATAGAAAATGTTGTTTTGTTTTCAAAATAATCCTTCTGCCCATTCTACCACTGCCAGTCCTCCACACACATACTCGGAAAAACTGGATTTCTCAGGTCTCTGAGGTAAAAAAATTATCTTCAAGTATACTTTCTGTGATTTAATTTGGAACACCTCATGGTTTCCAACAGTTCCATATACTTTCAAAAGGATACAAAACTAAAATAATGAATATGGAAATTAAAATTCGCATTGAGCCTTTTAGGTGAAAGAAGGCCTGCCCAGGAAAAGAAGATCGAACCATTTTTAAGAATCTGGTAATCGTGTATTGGTATGTGGTAAACACAACAGCCACAGGGTTTAACAATGCTATTTAAAGAACTGGCACCTGCTTTCCCAAATCCTCACTGTATAAAACAAGAGTTGCCATCATTGCCAAATAAGTCAACTTGAGCTCACAGAAAAACACAATCTAATTTGAATTAAGGAAAGGTTATATAACACTTGGGGAGGAGAGCAGCGGGTTTTAGGTGGAGATAAACTGATATATCATCAGGATGATTTGACTGCAAACCCAAAACCTGGTGACCATGAACAAGTCTCTTTTTTCCACTTCTGCAAAATGGCACTACCATTACGTGCTCCATCTAACTCACAGTGAAGTGGGTACCATTATATCAGCTAATGCAGGAGTAGGGCACCTTTTTACTGCCAAGGGCCATTTGGATATTTATAACATCATTTGCAGGCCATACAAAATGATCAACTTAAAATTTAGCCTGCTATATTTGGTCAAACATTTAATTAGCTCACCCCTAATGCCTTGGCAGGGCCAGAACAAATGACTTCAGGGGCCTTATACAGCCCACAGGCCGGGTGTTCTCCACCCCTGATCTAATGGGTGTGAAAGCACTTGATGACTATCTGAACAATTCTTATCCCAATATTATTCTGGAATCCAGTTCAGGGAAAACAATGTTTTAAACTCTTCTTCCCTTCCATCCTCACAATATTTGTTTCTCAGAATTTGGTTCCATTACTTAATATTTGCCACTCTGACTAATGGCTATCCACTCTCCACTGAGAAGACTAGGCTATGGATTCGGAAGGCAGAGCTCATGTCTTATACAATTTAGTATTCCCTAAAAACCTAGCCTGGCAGATGTGATGTACTGAACTTAGTTCATACAGTTCAGAAATAAGGGATATAGTATACTAGTACACTTTATAACCCACATGTAATATCTCCCATCAATTATTTTAATATCTGTCTTTAAAATTCGAGGATAATTTATAAAATCTAGCAACATAACTAAATAGCAATTTAAAAGTCATAACTTTAAAACTGTGCCCATCGATCATAAAAATTTCAGTTAAAGTTACTAGAATGACAAAATAAAGCACAAAGAAATCCCACCTCTTTATGATCTTCAACAACTGTCAAGATAGTATCAATGGTATGTAAAATTCCCATAGCCATTACTGTTTTGTCTTCAACTTCTTCATATTCATCACTTTGAAGAACTTTGCCAAATATCTCTGCCTATGAAAATAAACATATTCAACAATTAGTAGTTATACCCACCCCTCACTATTATGTTAGCAAAAGAGCAGCATCACACATGTAAATGTCAGCAACATTATGCATTTTGTTGCTGTTTTAAATATAGTCATTTTTTCCTTATCTGGTCACTAGAGTGAAATATATATGTTAGCTATTACAATCAGATAGCTAATACTTAACTCTGGTTGTCATTAAACAAATAAATCCAAAATCTGGGAAAATTGAAATCTAATAATACTCAAATGAAAAATTCGATAGAAGGTTTAGAAGACAGAGTCAAGGAATCATCTAGAAAATGAAACGAAAAGAACAGATATGGAAGACAGGAGAGAGAGGTAAGGAAATCAGAAACTCAGTCTTGGTCCAATATTCTACATCAGAACTATAGAATAGAAAAAAGAGCAGAGAAAAATTCATCAAAGAAGTAACACAAGAAATTGCCTAAAAGGGGAGGAAATGAGTTTCAAGATTAAAATCCAAAAAGTGAAAATTTAGAAGGCTCACATTAAGGCAAAATCACTATGAAATCTCAGAATATTATAGGTAAAATATATTCATCTTAAATGCTATTAGATTTAAGTCGAATTAACTATAGAAATTAACTGTCAATAGTCCTTTGGCCCCATCTCTCACTGTAGCCATTGCTGCAGCAACCACTTCCACAAGGGATTCCACCAGGTTTGCTCATGCACAACCTGACATGGTCTTGCCTCAGGCTTGAGCCCTTGCTTCCTGCCCCAGAGCTTCTCTGATCCATGTGCAAACCAGAAGTGCAGGGGAATTAAACACCTATAGCGGGCCACATTTGACCAAAGGAGCCAGCAGCTGAAGTATGCAGGCTTCTCTCCCTTGACTGAATTCTGAGCCACTATTCGTAGTCTCCTCAATAGCATATCCTAGTATTGGCTTCTCCTCCTTTGCTGTTCATGTCCCTTCCCCACTCCCATACCATGTCAATAGTTATGAGTGCTCTAAGGGAAAGTCAAAGCTAGGTAGCAGGGCTGATGGGACCGGGCGCCGCCATCATTGAGGGCACCACAGTCAATTAGCATATTCCTTCCTTATTGGCTGTGGACGCCGCCATCTTTGAGGGTGGAGCAGTCAATTAGCATATTCCCTCCTTATTGGCTGTGGGCGCCACCATCGTTGCGATGATGTGAGGGTCAATTAGCATATTCCCTAATACATTAATTACATTAATGTAATTAATTACATAGGATAGGATATATATTATATATATATTAATATATATATTAATTACATAGGATAGGATATATATATATATAATGTATTTATTACATAGGATAGAATATATATTAAAAAGAGAAAGAAGTAAACTCAAAATTAGAAGAGCAAACATTTTTATATTAACACTAGAGGCCCAGTGCACAAAATTCGTGCACTCTGGGGGTCCCTCAGCCCAGCCTGAGCCTTCTTGCAGTCCAGGAGCCCTCAGGGGATGCCCAACTGCCTCGGAGGCAGGAGAGGCTCCCACCACTGCCTCTGCACTCGCCAGCCGTGAGCCTGGCTTCTGGCTGAGCGGCACTCCCGCTGTGGGAGCACACTGACCACCAGGGGGCAGCTCCTGCGTTGAGCATCTGCCCCCTGGTAGTCTGTGTGTGTTATAGCAACCAGTTGTTCTGCTGTTTGGTCAATTTGCATATTAGCCTTTTATTATATAGGATTACAATTACATATAAAACCGAACTCCAGATTTTGGAGTTTAATTTACTTAGATTATTCAAGGCTTTTATACCAAACAGTCCTCCCAGTCTTACCAAATGTTGGGTCATATCGACAGCAATGGAGGCTATTTCTTGACTGTATTCACATATCATCTTCTGGATAACATTCGTCACATCATCATTTTCTGTCTCTCTAACAATGTGCAACAGCTCCTGCATAATAGGCCTCACATGTGGCTTCATATATTCCTTAGCTAATGCAATAAAATAAACACAATCACTAAAATATCAGCCATTCACAAGTGATAAAAGGAATCAACTTGCTCACAAAGGTAAGTGACACAGGGTAATAGGTTCTAGATAGATACTTGCTCTGTGGTAAGTTGCAAAACTGTACCAAAACAATCTTCATCAATATATCAATATTCCCCAAAGTAATAGAGAGAGAATCAGTCCTGTACAGGAGAGAAGTGTCCTGACCAAAATGCCAACAGCCCGCCATGACTATACCACATGGATATGGTACCAGGATACAAGTATAAAAAATGATGTGCATAAAACTATGCACACTACTGATGATGCCCATCCCCTGCCCCCACCCCATCTCTGCTCCCCCTCCTCCCCCATATTCTTATGCGATATTCAGACCCCTATTAAAACACTGTTGACTAGAGGTAAACTAGGTGCATGTTTACTTTCAAAGTTTTATTTGAACTTTGGACAGAATATTCTTCTAAACAAACAAATGAGATATCTGGGTTATCACTCACTAGAAATACTACTTGCTACTTTCAGAAGTAGCAGAACCACAGAATCCTAGAGTTGAAAGGAATCTTGAAACCATCTACTCCAACCCCCTGAATTTAAATGTGTTAGATATCCAAGTCGTGACGAGTCATGTGCCTTGCCCAACTTCATATGCAAACTAGAGGCCCGGTGCACGAAATTCATGCATGGGTAGGGTCCCTAGGCCTGGCCGGCAATCAGATCCAATCGGGGCCTTCTGGCTGCCGGCCGGGACCTTCCTTCCCTGGCTGCCAGCCGGGGCCTTCCTTCATTCCATGCCACCCCCTGGTGGTTAGCGCATGTCATAGCGAGCTATCGAACTCCCAGTCTCCCGGTAGAACTCTCAAGGAGACAATTTGCATATTAGGCTTTTATATATATAGACTGGTAGCACAATCAAAATTAGACACCAGTTTTCTTAATTCCCAGTCCACCTAATGCCCAACAATTATCAACTTGTTCCCTAATCTAAATATTTTCTAGAAACCACAGTCAAAAGGAACTCCCAAAAAAGGTCAAAAGTAAAATTCTATAAAACTTGTGAGGGGCAAAAGTTCCCTAAAAATCTAAACCGTAAACCTTAAGACTTAGAGAATTATTCTTAGTAGGAAAGAAAATGAATAAAACTATTTGAGAAGGCCACATCCAAAAATAAACAAACAAACAAATATTCTAAAAGGTGTTTTTGGCTTTACCTTGTGTCTGGTTAGAAATTAATGACTGAAGAGCAAGGGCAGCTTCAACTTTGACAGGCATCTCCTTATCTTCAATCAAGCTCTTCTTTGCTAGTTCGAGTGCATTTCTTAGATTGAGCTCATTATGAAACTTCAAAGAACTAAATGCATGAAGTACCCAACAAGACTATGTTACAAGGAGAAAGTAAATAGGGAACTATTAGGATTATGGCATTCTGTAATAATGTCATGCATAACTTCTTACTAATTAAAATGTCATTAATTCTACCAAGTACTATTTGTTTTTTAAAGGGTAGCATATAAGCATTAGTTGCTAATTTCTGGATCTCTCTGTTGTTTTATTTATTTATTCTTTTAAAAGGCAGTTTGATTACTTCTAAATTACCTATATGCAATAACATTTTTCACAGGAAAAAGAAAACAGAGCCAAATTTAAGTGTCTCTGAGGAAAAAAATGTCCACCCTTTTTCATATATAAATCCCAGCCCCTATGCTTGAATTGCCTTCAAGTTTAACCATGTACTGAATAAATTCAGAGAACTTGCCCTGAAAAAAAAAGTCCTGTTTATGCTTTTAATAAGTATTATGATTCATAACTAATTCATTATTTACATGTAAAAGCTACTACAAACCAATGTTTGACATTTATTTGCTAGCCTTTACAGCAAACAAATGAAACATTATTTTCCCTTACACTACAGCAAACTTCCTTTTTTCATTCACATAAGGTACAAAGAATTTAAACCTTGTATAGATTACCAAATTTTAAACTATTAGACCACAGAATCATATTATTTTCTTAAATTCTCTATGTGTATAAAACACAATCAACAGTTGAATTACTAAAGACTTTTATCAAGAGAACTACAATTTATACATCCTCTCAAAAGATAGAAGCCTACCTATAAAAATATTTGTGTGGCCTCAACATCTCTAATCTACATTTGTCCAAATATTTCTCCAGTGATGATTATCTTCTGTTTATAAAATGCTTTGAAATGCAAAAGGTATTATTAACATATGATGTGCTTAGCAAGAAATTTGTTTGTGTGTTGACGTAGTTATAAATACTAGGCTCTTAAAATCAAGTTCTATTTTTATTTCTTTCTCCATAAAATATATTGATTCTAGAAGTAATACACACTTAGAACACAAATAAGTTTACATGGATTATTAATTTCTTCACTCTACTAAGGTATATCTACCTAACATACTAGAAATCATAATCAAGTTTTTAGATAAACTAGAATTTCATGCTTTTTTTTTGGACACTGAAAATTAATCAGTTTCTGAATTTCCATTGCACCATTGCAGTAACATCATCACTCTCATTACATGTTTTGCATATTCAGGAAGTGAGAGTAGGATAAAAAATGAAAACAGGTGGAATTAAAATCCATAAATCCCTCTATCTACTAGTTTGTTCTTTAGTCAGTTTGCCTCAATATGTGTCAATTTATCCAAAAACATTAAGTTCAATAATTATCTTAAAATGAAGATTTTAAGATATATAATAGAAATATAGAAAACTTACTCTAGCTCGAAGATATCCCAGATTAGACAATAATAATGGAAATACATGATTCTGCAGCAATAACTCCATTTGGTCCTTGAATAAACTCTTCTGTTAGGATATAAAAATTAAGTTTCAAATTATCAATTCTTTTGCATATGTAAAAATTACATCCTAATAAAGTATGTTTATTATGACTTAAACTTACCATACTTCTATTTCCAACTTTGTAAAACTATTTCACTGATATATTGCATGTTTTAAAACAAGACAAAAATAGCCTTGGCCTGTGTGGCTCAGTTGGTTGAGCATCAACCCATGCACCGAGAGGTCACTGGTTTGATCAGATTTTGGGCTTGATCCCAGGTGAGGGGGTGTGCAGGAGGCAGCCAATCAATGTTTCTCTCTCTCTCCCTCCCTTCTTCTTGAGTGTCAACCATTTAACTAGGAGGTCACAGTTCAATTCCTGATCAGGGCACATGCCCACGTTGCAGGCTCAATCTCCAGTGGGGGATGTGCAGGAGGCAGCCAAACAATGATTCTCTCTCATCATTGATATTTCTCACTCCCTCTCCATCTCCCTTCCTTTTTGAAATCAATAAAAATATTTTTTAAAAAAACAGTACCTAAATATAATTTGATACTGATTGATTTTTATAAGAACAAAGTCAAAAGTTCTTTTTAACTCAAGAAACAGGTGACAAAAAGAATATTTACAGTCAACTCAACTATGCAGAAGCAGACACCAGTTTTAAATTATCCATAACTTTCATATTCTCACATTTGCCAGTGCTTCACAGTTTTAAGTAAATTAAATTATAAGTAACTTAACCTTCAATAAAATATCAGCTAGGGAACCAATCACATGCAGGGCTCCATCTTTCTTCCTTGGGTCAAAGTTCGGGTCTGTTAGGATTTGATAACAGAAAGCCATCATTTTTGGCAAGACCTAAAGAAATAGAAGAATCCATTTCAGTCTACATTAGCTTTCCTTGTGTTACTATAGTATTATTTATATACTAGGTACAATGCACTAATTTTCAAAATTAAAGCCATTTTACTGTGTTTCATAAAGTATTTATAATTAAGAAAACAAAATAACCCTTTGCCCTTACTAGGATAATAAAATATTCTTAAAGTGACAGATTATAACTAATAAGACAATTTTTCAAATACTAGGGTTACATTAGAGTATCAAATCAACACAGGATTTAAAAAGAATACCATGTACCTCTTTTCTTTTCTTTGCAGCAGTATATAAGAGAGTCTGGGCTGCTGTGGTAGGAGAAGCATAATCTTCAAAAATGTCTATGATTTTAAAAGATTAAACCATTTTAGTAAAAAATATAATTACTTACTACAGATTTTAAATCTGGTTAATCACTATTCCAAAATCAAGAAAAAAAATGTTCACATATGACACTGGTTTCCAGAATAAAAAAAGCTAGAAGGTATATTGTCAGTGTTTTCTCTAAGGATATACCATCAAGTGTTTTCATGCACAAAAGTATATATCAAACTCCACAGGGCCTGTCTTTTTAAATAATCATCTATATATATAAAACCCTAATATGCAAATAGACTGAACCGCAGAACAACCAAACAACCAAACAACTGAACAACCAGTCGCTATGACATGCGCTGACCACCAGGGGGCGCGCGCGGACCATGGTAGGCATCGGCTGTGGCGGGATGGTGGAGCAGGTGAGTGGGGGCATTAGACCAAGGCGGGGGCAGGTCACTGTCATCAGGGCCTCTGTTACTGAAAATTCTTTGCTCCCGCACACTGCGGTCCGGCCTGGCGCTTGCACCTGCTGCTGGCGCCGGCCCCACTCACACCTGCTGCTGGCACTGGAGCCGCTGCTCACACCCACTGCCAGCGCCCAGCACTGGCCCCAATTGCTTGGCGCCGTCAGCAAGTGCAAGCAGCGGCTACCAGCCCTGATCGCCCCTCAGGGCTTCTCCACCTCCCCCTGCTCCTGAGGGGAGATTGGGGCCAGCAGCTGCCTCTCACACCCACTGCCAGCAATGACCCTGCTCGCACCCAATCGCTCAGTGCTATCAGCAGGTGCAAGCGGCGGCTGCTGGCCCCAATCGCCCCTCAGGGCTTCTCCACCTCCCCCTGCTCCTGAGGGGCAATTGGGGCGGCAGCTGCTGCTCACACCCACTGCTGGCGCCGGCCCCAACAGCAACGCACCATCAGCGGGTGCAAGTGGAGCTGGCACCATCAGCGCGTGGCGGCGGCGGGAGCAGGGCTGCTGTAGAGAGCGCCTGGGAAGGCACATGGGCATTCTTCCTTAATAATTGTCAGTTGAACCCAAGGCGACAGGCAAAGTCGTGTCTTGGTTACACATCTTACCAAAAAGGCAGATGTGTTATCAGCACTGACTCTTACCTTTGCCCAGGTGTAGGGAAGTGGGTTTTGATATGTAAATCCAGTCTAGCACTAGGAATGCTCAGGCCTACTCAAGAATGCAAATAATCTCCTTTGTCTTGACTTTTGGTGAAACTTCCTGGTATTTGGGGGTATAAAATAAACACGCTGCATCGGCTCTGGGTCACTGTCTCTCCATCAGAAGCAGGCAGCGGTCCACCCGGTCCCAGCTTTTTCCTTCTATCTCTGTGTCTTGTCTCTTTCTTTTATTTCTCAATCCCCAGCCCCTCTACTAGAAGAACCGGATCATCTCTCTTTCCGTGCTGGACGCGGAAAAGAGAGACCACGCCATAGGCTGCCAGCAGACAGGGGACCGGGGCCACAGCGGGAGGGGCCAGGCGGGGGAGCGGAGGATGGGCCGAGACCCACCCGTGTGCCCACCGCAGCCTCACGGCCCACACCGTGCACGAATTCGTGCACTGGGCCCCTAGTAGTAAAGAAATGTACTAAATATATTTTAGGCATAGCTGCTTCACAGAGGATAGGAAAGGTGCTGAATCTTTATAAAAAAAAACAATAAAGATTTATTTAGTGCTTACTATCTGCCAGGCACTGTTTGCAGGCTCTGAGGACACAAAGATCAAACAAAAACAGTTCATGGAGTTTATAAGGTGAGAGTAAGGAACATTCTACACATATACACACATGCACATATAATAGGTCAGGCTAAGAACAAATGTACAACAGGGTAAAGAGAAACAGAGTGTGAATTGCTTAGTTTAAATAGGGTGTCAGGGAAAGCCTCTCCAATTCTCAATGCAGGTAACACTTGAGTAGAAATTGAGGGAGAAATCTCTACATGGAAACCTAAAGATAAAGCAGAGGAAACAGCAAGTGTAAAAGTCCTGAGGGACTGCTGGATAGCACTTGGCCCTGTCAACAGGTGTTCAAGGGGTATCTGTTTGAATATACACGTATGTAAAACACAGCAGGTATTCAAAGGGTATTTGTTTGAATATACACGTCTGTAAAACACATCACTTAACTACGTGAAAATTTCAGAATAGGCTGTTTTATATAAGAATATGAAAACTTGATAAGAATCTGATATATCCATATTTAAATATAAAAATAAAACCAAATCTACATCTTTGCCTCAAAATATAAAACACAAACATGATAATACTAATAACTCACGTTTACTGAGTACTTACTCTGTGGCAGGCACGGTACTAAGGTTTTTCCCAGCATGTAGCATTCTACACTAAGCTGTTAAATAACTAACTATGTGTATTATCCCACGTACTCCATCCAGCATTATTGTCATTGCCTGCTTTATAGCTGAAAACCTCGCATCTCAGAGGCGTTAAGTGCTGTGCCCACAGTCCCTATATTGTGTTACTATAGAGTGAGTGACAACCCAGCACCACACCCAGGTTGCCCTAACATTGAAGCCTGAGCTCCTGTACTTGATACCAAATCCAAAAGCTTCATTATTAGAAGCAGACAACACCTTCACATAGGAAAGTTCTGTTCATATAAACAACTGCAAGTGACAAAAATATAAAAAGAAAATGAACGCCATAGCTGTTCTTCCCTATAGTAAAATATACATATCAAATAATAGCCACTGCATTCTAGTTTCCAGAAGGAAATGGTTACAGAAAAAGCATTTCAACTAGTCTTGCGTTATCCATATTCTCTTCTAGTCAATAAAATGTAAATTCTGTCACTCAACACTCATAGCTCTTAGTTATTTTTTCTAAAAACTTCGTATCTTATTTTATATGAAGAATAAGTGAAATAACGGTAGCTTTCTGAAAGCTAAACAAATACTCTGCACATTACAAAAAATAAAGGTATCACCAAAAAGATAAACATTAAAAGAATACAATGAAAAAGACAGAAGACTGGCTAATCACTCTGTTCCTAGGAAAACAAAAGCACCAGGAAGGGAGGAAATCATGCCCACGTGTAATGATTTTTAAAAGGAAAAAGTAGAACGGAGGGATAAAGCAAATGGTAAATATCATCTCTCATTCATTGGCTTTTCCTGTACTTTGTCTCCAGATAAGAGGCACTTTATGCAATCAAATAGTACTAACACAGAGCACTGTAAAAACAACCTAGCATCTACACCAGTAGCATCGATACCTGTAGGCTTAACTCAAGTAGCCAGAGACACCTGGTCCACAAGGGAAAGCAATGCATTGTCAGTTTTATCAATTATTTATTTCAACATTTATTGAAGACATACTAGAGCCAAACACTAGTAGAGGACTGTAGAGATGTAGAAGGAATGGAGAATGCAAAATAAAGCAAATAAATAAGATACAGCCCCTGACCTCAGACAGCTCTAAATTATGGGAGAAACCGAGGTACACAAATAACATTTCGCTATGTAAAGTGTTTGAGTATTCCCTGATGCAATTAATTCAAACCAGAGATACGGAAATGAACTGAGGCAATCTACACAGTTCAAGAGCTTCCAGGAAAATCCAAGTTAAATGGACTCCCCCCGCCCCTCGGAGAACTGGGCCACATAGTGCTTTTTCTTTAACCATTTCCTTCTGGAAACTAGAATGCAGTGGCTATTATTTGATATGTATATTTTACTTTGGGAGAACTATAGGGAAGAATAGCTATGGCATTTATTTTATTTTATTTTATTTTTTTATCACTTGCAGTTGTTTATATGAACAAAACTGTAGATAATCTTATTCCCTTGTGGAAAACTTTATCTCTAAGATAAGGAGGCAAACTAAATTGGGGTGCTCTTAAAATATGCAGAAATCCAAAGGATCTGTCAGACTGAGCACAGCCCAATCTACAAGTGGGTACCCCAAAAGGCTCAGAGAGGGATGGTCCCTGCAGATCAGCATCACAATAGAAAAGAATACAGATGGCGCCAAGACTGCTTCAGCCCCATAGGATGGATACATAAAGGTGCTTTTCATCTCCCACACCCAAAGGCCTCAAGTTCATTGGTTCAAAAGAACATCAAACTCTCAGGAGTTTCAAAGGTTATCGTGCAAAGCAGAACTTTGGGAATTTAACTAAGTCATAAAATCTCCTTAAAATACAAATTTAGGTATATTACTTTATGTATCCAGGAACTAACGAGGAAAAAAACATCTCAATTACCAAATTTCATCCTTATGTACTCATAGGGATCTTCTTGCCACAGCTCTTCATCCTCATCTTTATAACACATCACAGAAAAAATCACATCTTCAGAGATATTCTAAGAAAGAAAAAAACAAAACAGCAAGTGGTATAGCTATTCTAATTTGGGGAATACTAATAATGGATTTACTGACTGCCTTTATGATGTTAGTTTTCCAAACTGTTCTATTAATCTTCCTGTTAAGCTTGCAGCAGCTGAGGTGGGAGCAGGAAAGCAAGAGCTGAGGGTGGGGTAGAGGTTGAGGGGATGAGGGAGTGAGGGGGTGGGTTAAACATAAGTTTGTTTTTAAACAACAATTGATTAAAGATATAGAGAAAGATGAATGTAAATGTTACTCTTTGAAGCAATAGAAAGGATAATAAAGTTTTACTAACCAATCAGTAGTAAGCATACCTTGACTCTTTAAGAAGAAATAAATATCAAAGGTTATATTTACTATTATATTTACTATTATATTTCTTTCTGTGCGCATTTTTACATTTCAAATAAATAAGATACAGCCCCTGACCTCAGATAGCTTTAAGTTATGGGAGAAACATTTAGAAACTTTGGTTCTAAATGTCAGCATATCAACAATATTAAAATTTTCTTTTCTTCTTCCATTAACAAAAACCTAATTTCCTACTCTACAAATGCAGGTTTCAGGGGGAAAAGAAAAAAACCACATCTCTATGTGCACTGCTGCTAATGCTCTTCTAAGCCCTTTTGTGCTCCAGCAATTCAATATGTAAAAACAGAACCATCTCACCCTGGCCAGTGTGGATCAGTTGATTCCATACACCAAAGGTGCGGGGTTTGATCCCCGGTCAGGCACACATGGGAAGGCAACCGATCAATGTTTCTCTCTCAGATCAATGTCTTTCTCTGTCTCTGTCTGTCTCTCTCTCTCTCTCCCTCTTTCTCTAAAATTAACAAGCATGTCCTCAGGTGAGGATAAAAAAAAAAAAAAAACACCACAGAGCCATCTCTTAAATAAATTAAATATTTCTAAGAGAAAAAATTTAGCCTAAGGATCCAATTCTTATTCCTACATTACAGTCATGTAAAATTAAGGTCAAAGGCATCAGGTAGAAAATATACTATCGCAATTAATCCTTACTTTACAGAAACACAGCAAATAAAATGAAACTAGTATCTATTAATTGCAAAGAAATGACCTGTTTGATCAAGGAGCTTAGGCAAGTATTATTAAGATGTCCACAAAAAACAATGCAAAAAATATTATGTTGTTAACACCTATAATAAGATAACACTAAATGAATTCTAACCTGGACACCAAAGGCAAAGATACCATCTTAGAGATTAGAATTCAAGAATTTACAGTTTTAAGAGGGGAAAAAATTCGGTTCCTGACATTGTTGAATTACCCAAAATTGTCTGTATGCAAATAAGAATTTATTTATTAATGGCCTGTAATTTTTCATTCTCATTTGTCCTTTGATTAAATAACAATGTGGAATTCTATCTTTAAGTAAACAATTAAGCAAGGTCAACTGACTCCAAGTCCTCCAACTCATAAAACTTGGAAGTTTTCACTCTCTCAATTCCCAAATTTCCAAGCCCTTCATATCAGATATAACTGCACTCATTTGTAATTATTAATGGAAATAAAAATATACTCAGCATAAAATATGGAATTAGTAACACTTACTTTGTCTAGAAAACCGGATTTAACCAGAGAGTAATTTTAGAGAACTGCTCCCTGACACTCACCTGTATGTGCGGCTTCATCTGCTTCCACGTTACAGAGTGAACAACCCCTTGGTTGAGGTAGTTGAACGCTTGCTGAAGGACCCGCGGAGCGATGTACTCTTTCTGTCTATATTGGTCTAAAATTTTTAGTAGTACCTATAGGAAAATAGGAAGAGAATATATAGGAGAACGTGTACAATTTTAAGGTTAAGGGAAGGGGCATTTTAGGCATGACCTAAAACCCAGAATGCATAAAGACAAAAACTAACAGACGTTAAGGAAAATCAATATTTTGTGAGAAAGCGCCGGGGCAGTTTTAATTATTAGACAGAGTCATGTTATATGGAACAGTGTCTCACTGTAATTTCCAGCCATGTGTCCTACTTCTAACCTATGGAACTACTCAGAGTAAGTCTTCGCTCTGTTCCACATACTAGTTATTCAAATAAAAACAACAACAACAGACTTAATGAACACTGAAAACAACCATACAGCAAAAGACAGCACAAACAAATTTTAACATTTGATAAAGGTGCATTTCAAACCAGGACAGAAACAGTAAGTTATCAAAAAAATAGAAGACATCTGGCATGTTCAGGGTGGTATGGCCGTAGACTCAAATAAATAGTATTGGGACAACTATATTAACCCTCTGAACAAAACTGAAGTTGATTCCCTAACTAAACTTCATACCAAAATAAATTCTAGATGGAGAAATATTTAAACAAACAAAAAAAATGAAAGCATAAAATTCCTAGAAGAAAATATGAAAGAATTTTCTTTTAGAATCTCAGACAACGGAAAGTTTTTATAAACATAACACAAAAATGAGAGGTTATTTTTTAAAAGATTGATTAAAAAGAGAAAGATTGTTTATATGGAAGGAACAATGCCCAAAGCAGCCATGACTATCCCAAGGACTCTCAGTCAGAGGTAACAAAAGCTTCTAATATCTGGTCTCCAGAGTTCTGCCCTATAGAAAGCTTATTAAATGAACTGGTGAATAAATAAAAGGGGTTCTTTCAAAACAAGTACAGAACTTATAAATTCAGTTCAAACTGTGTAAAATCCAGGTTGATAAAAGTGTCAGAGTTCTGCCGTCATCTCTGCAGTGTTCAGCAATGCAGGCTAAAAATGGATGCTACTGAACAGGTTCTTCCAGATACAGCTGTGGCTCAGACCAAGTGCAGATGACACATAAGAGTAAAGAAGAGAACCGTTTCTGATAAGAAAACTATTTTTAAATACTAGGAATATATACCCTGAATAACTAAAGTATAGATAGTTTAACAACATGGCTGCAGTGGTATGAAATTTAAATGTGTGTGTGCGCGCACGCGCGCGCGCACACACACACACACACACACACACACACACACGTTTATGTGACACTGGAAAAACTTTACTGAACACACTTCAACTTTAGGAAGCTTAGTAAGTTTAACAGCAGTGGAAAGAGCAGAGGAGAAAGCTGACCCGATTATGCTAGTATCCATAGTGAATCGCTGAACTGATCATTTTGTTCATTATTCACTAGTTTTCCCTCTAGACTGTCTCAAGGGCCAACAAAATATTTTGTGAAAAAACTACAGCCATAGCTTTCCTGAACTGTTGCAAGGTACTTTTTAGAAATGGTAATCCACAAAATGGTACTAGACAAAATGATCATCTATCAAAGGAAATATTCTGTCTCAGATGACAGGTTTGAAGTATTAACTTTATATCCTTTACAATAAAGAAGACTAATATGCATAAATTTACAAAAACCTAGAAACACCCTCTACCTCATCATTAGAGCCTTTTGCTATGTCTGTGTCTGATTAATTGTGCTTCCTCAATATGGTCCTGACAGACAGTGCTCAATAGTTATTAAATTTTATTTGTTGAAATATAAACAAAAATATGATTCAAATGGCAATACAGATCAAACAATCTTCATGTCCACTTGTCCTTCGTAGTTTTTTAATATTAATATCAAGCTAGATTATGCCCAACTTTCACTGCATAGAAATGGTTCCCAAACTTCCATAAAAAATGTGTAAGTTCTCAGCTGAAATTCTTAACTTCTGAGCTCAGTTTCTCTTGAAATAGATCAATTCGTATTCCATGAACTCTTATGATATAAAAGCTTGGAACAAAGAAGTGAGGCTCAAAGAAATAGAGGGTAGGAAACTCATAGGAAGTCAGAAAGAATCCAATCAAATACTGGTGACTGCTACAGCAGGATCAACAAACGTAAAAGGTTTGAGTCCAGCCTCTAGCTGTCTAGAAGGGCACTTATAGCAGCTGCCTAGGCCACTTGGTTCTAAAGCTCACTGCAGTGCATTAAACTCCCAGAGCTACCATTCCATCCCCTATCATATGTAACATGTTAATATGTTTGTAACCTACTTTTAAGTAGATAGAAATGCCTTAACTTCTTCTATTTTAAAAGCGTAAGTTTATTACCTGCTGAATTCCCACTGCATAGGTTTTCAAAAAGAATTCAGAAAATTCAAAATATTCTTTTGTGACATTTCCTGGGCTTCCATATCTTAAAATAGAAAGAGAAAATGTTTAAATACTGTGAATTTTTTAAACCAGCATGTTCACTAGTTTGAATATGGTCCCTTGTTGAAAGATGCATTCTATTGGGGCAGAAAACTAACACTTTCCCTTCTTTTCACAAGCCCCAAAAGGAAATCATGATAAGCTATCCTATGACTCTGGGTCATACTTAAAATTTCAGACAGAAACTTCTACCTATTTAATTAACGATGACCCCTTAAATGTTAACTATTTCAAATAAAATTATATCTAACATGTTTTCCAATAAATGCTTCTATAATTAAATTTGACTAACTTTCCTATGGAGCTGAATTACTAAGCACCTTCTTGTACAATTCCTGGATATTTCCAATAAGCTAAACAATGTCATTTTCCATTCTTTTTACAGAAAAATAGAAAGATTCAGAGAAGACTGAGCACCTCATTATGATCTCAAAGTCAGTGATCACAATTAAAACAGAGGGTGACTTTTTGCCCTCTATGGCACTAAAGACAAATAACCATATACTGTGGGCCATCAAGGGACCTATCCGACTTTATTATACCCAATACTGAGATTCTGACCTAAGATCAGTATCTAATCCAGAGAATTACCGTTCAAAAAGACGAGCTACAATATGCAGCGCCCACTTCTTACACTTCCACCAGACTAGTTCTGGTCGATCATCCTCATCAATTTGCATAGTCTCCTAAAAGGACAAAAACACCCAGATTACATTTCCGCATAACAAAAAGGTTTGTGTGAATAACAGGCAGAATAAATCTTGCTATAGACCAAGTCTTACTCATTGTCAATTTAGATTGTCACACAAATGCAAACTCCTTCTTAGAGATTGCAAGGTAAAAATTAAATAAGCAAAGTAAATTTCAACTAACCAATGCTGCTGTTCACATTTATCTCCCATCTTCAAAAGGCCCAAATAAGTAGAAAACAAATACAAAATACCATGTCACTTGAGGAAACTCTCGGATGACAGAAAGGTCCTACCATGTCATCTGGATCAGGGTGACAGTAACACAAGTGTATGTTTGCCATAATTCACTGAGCTGTTCAATAAGTTCTGTGCATTTATGTATATAACTTAAACTTAAATATAATTTGTCCCAAAATATGAATAAAAGTACTGCACATTTGAAGACAAGCTTAAATGTTAAAATATTTTATATTTTTTAATTGAATTGGATTAGTTATCTAAGTTAATTTGATAAGTAAACTATAGCATCACTGTTACTGCAGATAAAAATGAGACACCATCTTTCACCCATCAAACGGGCAACTTAGACTTTTATGTAAAATATTCTCAGTCACTGCTTATTGAAGTGTAAGCCAGGGCAATGTTTCTGGAGAGTACTTTCCAAGATCTGTCAAGGTCTTAAATCTTCCAGGAGTCTATCCAAAGAAAATAATCATGTATGTGTATAAAAATTTTAACTACATCCTTATAGTTAAAATACTAAAAAACGAAAACAATCTAAATGCCCAGCAAATGAAGCATTCAACAAAAATGACAGTTTAAAAACATTTGTATCATAAAAAAATATTTATAAAAGATTTTAAGTGAAAAAAAATTTCAAATCAGTGTCTACATATACCATTTTTATAAATAAAATATTGTTGTAATAGACACAGAGAAAAAAAAAGGCTAGAGGAATAAATACCAGTTCTCAAAAATGTTTTTTAGCATTTTAGTAGGATAAAAGGTAGTTATTTTATTAGTTTTACTTACCTGAACAATCCCAAAATGAGTATGTTTTATTAATTATTTTTACTACAGTAGTAATTTTTTCCCCAGATAGGCTAAGATCATAAATCAGTCTACCACAAATATCCCAAACCCATGTTTTCACAGTTTTTCTTAGGAACAGAAGCTCTTTCTTACAGGGGGAACTGTCCTATCAATAATAGCTCGAAAGATCTCCATCCACGTTGTCATGGTTTGGTTATTCACCAGCTGAAGAGGCAATGCATACTGAAAACAAAAGAATATCACCATCAGCAGTCATTCCTCCCTCCACAAGTCAGCAATCTCAGCTACATTGGAAAGCTGAAATACATGAAATGGCTAACATTTGACCATGAAAATAGTAATTTCATATGGCTCAACCTAAAATTTAATTTTAAATTTAAAATCTAGAAGTATATATGCTATGAATTGTTTCCTCTGAGCTACTTTTTTAAATGAAAAAAATATTTAATACAGTAAGGTCTCATTTATTCAGTGTGAGATTCCAGGTAAGTAATTTTTACCACTTACCCCTTTGTCAAACTTTTCACTTTAATCACTCACTTTTTTCCCAACTTTATTGAGATACTAGTGACCCAGTGCACAGATTCGTGCACACTGAAAAGAAATTAATTAGAAGAAATATGTTAATATCACTATTCGCCCTTTCTCTATAATAGAAGTGTCAACCAAATTCACGATCAACAATGACAGATTGAAACAAACGCGTGCAACTTGCGCCAGTGAGAGCTTTATATGTATCACGCATGCAGAGCCAACTTAGCCATATATATATATATATAGAATAAACTTACTTAATGAGACCTGCTTTCTGATTTAGCTAAACTTTTTCCAGCCCAGTGAAGCACCCCAACATCTCTTTCAGGTAATTGTCAGCAACACAGCAGTAATATCAACATGAAGCAGATTATTATTATAGATCACACAGGGAGAACAAAAGGTAAAATATTTAACTGTAGCAGTGTTGGACTATATTCTGCACAGTGAGAAAACCTGAAGTCATTTTCAAGTTCCACCATTTCTTACTCCTTTTCAGTTGGGTCAAGTTTCTAAACTTTCTAAATCTCCGTTTTCCAGCTAATATAAAGAAAATAGGATTCTACTGAGTCTCTTATCTACCTACTCCAGGACTTCTGTGAGGATCAAATGAGATGAGGCACTGGAAAATGCTTCACAGACATTTGGTTAAAGTGTAAAATGCTTGCACCTGGCTATAAAGCAAGTCGGGTTCCTGGGCTGAAGAAACTCCCAGGAGGCTAGTCACTAGGGAGAGGAAGCCAGGCGTTGCTATGTGACGTCATTACCCAGCACCCACAGTGACAATTTCCAGGCTGGGCTGGGCTGTGGGCTGCATTTTGTGCCATGAGGTCTTGGCAGCATTGGCTGCAATTTGGTGGGATGTCACTCCAGGGTGGTGGCAGGGCCTGTGTCCCATTTTGGGGAAGCCAAGTGTTGGTTTGTCAGTGCCAGGTCCATTGTGCCATTTATTTTTAAATGACCAGTCTGTGTCATGGCAGCTCCTGCATTGAGCATCTGCCCCTGGTGGTCAGTGTGCGTCATAGCTACCAGTCGGTCGGACGGACACAGCCTTTTTTATGGAGAAATAATTGACATATAACATTGTGTGTGGATATTTAAGGTACACAATGTGATGATTTGATACATGAATACATTGAGTAGTGATTACCACAATAAGATTATTTTTACTACAATAAGATTATTTTTACTACAGTTAATACCTCTATCACCTCACATAATTACCTATTTTGTAATGAGAACTCATTTTAACCACTTTAATGAAAATCTTTACCTCATGAAACATTTTTTTCAACTACTTTCATCTACACTGTGGCATACCATAGCCACTATATTACTGTAGGTCCCCCTCACTACACTGTGAGTAAAGTGAGATGAGGCAATACTGTCTCTACATCCATGCCTTCCAAAACCTGCTACATGCTAAGGACATAATGATAAGTAGGAGACTCACACTCTAGTGGGGTTGGGGGGACATAAATAAACAAGGAATTACACTATGGTGTTATATGGTGTACAGGTAAGAGCTGCACAGTATTGATGAAGGCATACAAGAGGACCACCTAATCCAGCCTGGTAGTAAGAGGGACAACTTTCTGGAAGGACGTGCAAGCTGAGACCTGGAGAAAGAGCACAGATCGGCCAGGGTGTAAAGGGGAAGAAGAGTGCTTCAAGCGGAAATACAGTATTTTAAAGGCTTAGAAGAGAGGGCATGACCTATACGTGAAGCTGAAAGAATTGCAGCATGGCTAGTATAAAGCACAAAGGTGAGAATGGTAAAAGACAAGGTGGAGAGATGAAGGGTTTTGTGGGCCATTTAAGAAGTTCACACTCTATGGATTAAAAAACTGTGGTACATCTACACAATGGAATACTACACTGAGGTAAAAAAGAAGAAGTTCTTACCATTTGCAACAGCATGAATGAAACTGGAGAGCATTATGCTAAGTGAAATAAGCCAGTCAGAGAAAGATAAATATCACATGATCTCACTCATTTATGGAATATAATGAACAAGATAAACTGATGAACAAAAACAGATCCAGAGACAGGGAAACATCGATCAGATGGTCAAACCTCAGAGGGAAGGTAGGGGAGGGTGGAGGTAAGGGGAGAGATCAACCAAAGGACTTGTATGCATGCATTTAAGCCTAACCAATGGACACAGACAACAGGGGGGGGGTGAGGGCACGAGTGGGGGGGATGGGGAGGTAAAGGGGGGATAAGGACACATATGTAATGCCTTAATCAATAAAGAAATTTAAAAAAAAAGAAGTTCACACTTTATGTTCTTGATGCAATGGGTAGTTTGGGCTTGAGAAAGGAACAGAAGAGAAGCAGGCTGAGGGTTGAGGGAGAATGACAATGAGTTCATTTTCTTTGTCCTCACCTGAGGATATGTTTATTGATTTAAGAGAGAAAGAGGAATGAAGAGAGACAGACAGACAGACATTGATCAGTTGCCTCCCATATGCACTCTGACCAGGGATCGAACCTACAACCTAGTTATGTGCCCTGACCTGGAATTGAATCTGCAACCTTTTTGGTATATGAATGACATTCCAACCAACTGAGCCACCCGGCCAGGGCATGAGTTTACTTTTGCACAAACTAAGTTCTAAAGTATGTATGAAATACCCAAATGCTCTGTACACAATCCTAATATATAAAAAGCCAGGGGCCGTCATGACCGAAACAACCAGACAGATGACCAAACAGCACGTTGCATGGGGCGACCAGGCCAGCGGGGGGGGGGGGGGGGGGGGGGGTAGTAAGGGACGACCAGGCCAGCAGGGGGGGCAGTAAGGGACGACCAGGCCAGCGGGGAGGGGGGGCAGTTAGGGGTGATCAGGCAGGCAGGCAGGTGAGCAGTTAGGAGCCAGCAGTCCCTGATTGTGAGAGGGTTTAGGCCCTAAACCGGCAGTCAGACATTCTCTGAGGGGTCCCAGATTGAAGAGGGTGAAGGCTGGGCTGAGAAGACCCCCCCACCACCCTCCATGCATGAATTTCATGCACCGGGCCTCTAGTATTTAATAAATGCCAGACAAAGTCAATTTAATTGTATCATACTTTTCAAAACATATATATTTCTGCCTCTTCCCAAATTGTCCATCACTTCTTACTTACATTATCACTGTAATTATACCTCTGAAAGTCTTCTAAATCTGCTTCCAGGATACCCAGAAGGAGCATACTACTTTAGTAGCATATAATAGATGACCAAAATCATTTAAAATGTTGAGATTTTTCACTAGTTTTTTAGGTTTTTAGCATTTATATGCTGGGGGAAAAAAACATTTTAGATTTTGCCCTCTTAGCTCAAGTAGACGTAGAAGTTTGGGGACAATTATTTCATCAGCTTTTGTCTTACTTCCTGATTTCTGGCTATACTTCTCCCAGTGGAAAAGAGAATAAATGGGATGTTACTATATCTAATGGCAAAACTTCTCACTGAATGTTTGCCTCAGAGTAAAGTGATTCCCCTGAGGAAAATTTCTGAACAGTGCTTTAATAAAAAGGCAAAGGCACCATACATCTTCCTTCCCTATTACTTCAAAAAAAGAAAAAAAGAGGGTGGAGAATACTAGTATCCCAGTTTCTTATCTCTCCTCAGATTTGCCTCCTTCTCCCTTCCCTCTCTCCCCAAAAAAGGCTGAGCTGAAAACAAAATCTGCCTCAAACTGTCTCTATTAAAAGGTTAAAAGGCCCTGACCGGTTTGGCTCAGTGGATAGAGCGTCGGCCTGTGGACTGAAGGGTCCCAGGTTCGATTCCAGTCAAGGGCATGTACCTTGGTTGTGGGCACATCCCCAGTAGGGGGTGTGCAGAAGGCAGCTGATCGATGTTTCTCTCTCATCAATGTTTCTAATTCTCTATCCCTCTCCCTTCCTCTCTGTAAAAAATCAATTAAAAATATATATTTTTTTAAAAAGGTTAAAAGGCTAAAAATATAAATCTTTATTGAAGTGAAATATTCTGAAACAGTGCAAAACTACTTTGTTAGCTTTAAATTAGGTCAAATGCAAACAAATTACCATCAGTATAATTTCCCAATAAAAGGGAGTATCTTATTTTCCTTCCTCTTCTCCTACAATCATAACTAATTTACAGGCAGATGCTATGGACAGATTAGTCAAGTAATCAGGTTCTAGGGCAGTTAACTCCCCTGGTTCTCCCATACCCAGCACTTCAGATACTGGAGTACAAGCCATACGGACATTGACTCTCAGCTCTGCCACTCGGATAACTTTGGACAATCAAGTTAATTTCTGTGAGCCTGTTCTCCCGTAAGGATTTTTTTAAAAGAAATACATGTGAGAATATATAAGAAATGTTAACAATAACTGACACTTATTGAGCATCTTCCATGTGTGAGGCCGAAAAGCAAGGCCCCAAATTTGTCTTCCGCAATAGACACTTACCTGAACAAGTGCATAAAAGATTTTCAAAATCTGTTTCTGTAGTAACACAGAATAATGTGAGGAATCAGGAAGGAGCTGCATGATTTGATGTTGAATACGGGGCAGAAATATTTGCATTGCTGCTATAAGCGGCTCTCTTTCCTCTGCTTTCTTATATCTACATGAGCAAAGACAAAAAGAGAGAAAAATAATTGCCCCCTCTTGCAAAAGAACCATAAATAATGAACAAACATATACATATTTTAAAAACCATATAAAGCTAGCCAAACAAAAACATTCCAACCATTGGCTTACATTATCTATTTGAATTGTTAGAAAAAACTTGGAAGAACTTCAAAAAAACACATCCCCCTTTTAGGCAGCATACCAAATATCTTACTATAAATAAATACACTAGTTTCAAGTCTATTTTGTGACTTTCCTAAATAATTTTTTCTACTACTTAATTTAATTTTCATCAGACCACGATCCTTCCTATAAAATACAATTTGATATATCTGTTTAAATAGACATTCTTATTATATAACAAATAATGTGGGGAAATACATTCCTTCTTACAATATCCTAAATTAAGAAGTTAAAGTAGTTTACAAATGTACATGCCATTAGGTCACTTCAATTGCTACAAATCTAAAATATCTTCTAAAAATTCTACCGAGCATGAACTAACTAGCTTGTAAAAAGGTCTACAGGACTTTGCATGTATACGTAGCAATCCTCTCAGAAACCAGAAAACAATGCTATTAAATGTGGTACTTGTCTCCCACCTCCCAAGCAGCTTTTATGGAAAAGAAAGTCACTAGCAAAGAAACTTTAATATTTTCTATTTTGCATCCAAAAAGTTAAATGTTTGCTGTACTTAATAATGCGCTCACTTGAAGACAAATGTTAAGATACCTCTATATCAGAATTCCCCAGGAAAGCTGTTAATAAGTGGCCCTCTGAAACTAGCAAATAATTTTTGAAAAGCACTGCATTATCATATCGTATCCCTGCCTCAAAGATTAGCAATGTACATTCGCAGATTAAAGGTTCTTTAAATAACTGCAGTAAATAAACATGTTTGATTGTGCTTACCCACCATTTGCCGAATTAAGCTGATTCCCCAGAACACCCAGAGCAACCGTCTATGCAATTTAATTCTTTCTAAGTACCACAAGGCTGGTGTTTTTAGCCAATGGAAACCAACTTACTCATATGTCTTCACCAGTTGATACAGACATAATAAACTGCCAAGCCAGCTTCCGCTGCTCTGTGACTGCAAGTAATAGTCTATCTTGTCGACTACTGCTGGCCAGTGACCAGGGAAATCGCATTTAATGATGGCACGGAGACACATTGTTAACTGGACTCTATAAGGTGGGGGGGGGGGGGGGGGAGAAAGTCCAAAATCTAAGTAGTTAATAAATATCAGGTTTCAAAGACCCCTAATAGTTTACATAAAATCACTTTAAGTCCTATTTACCTACATGATATAGTTATATATCTGGGAGGGAGGACAAAGAACAGTATTAGAAAGACAAACCTCCTCAGTAGCTCAACTTCCTGAAAATAAAGAGAACAGGTCATTTCCTAAGAAAAATAAATAAAGCCTTTCAAACAGTCTAATCCTAAATATGGGGGGGGGGGGGGGTGCGGGCGGAAATCTCTCTTCTATAAACTATCAATATGTCCTTACATGGTCATTTGCAAAAGGTCAGAAAGTGAGCTTGGCTAACTTAGGATTCCACAGTGAAAAAAATAAATGTGTGTGTTTAATTAAACAACCAATAACTTGGATTCACTGAAATGAAACAAACGAAATAATGCCTTGTCCTTATATACATTGCAAATCTGTCTGAAAATTTTTCTTTGCAAAACTCTAAAATAAACCTTAAAAATATTTCTTCAAGGTGATTACAGTCAAGGCTTCAGGACTTAACAGAAGCAAAGCCACAAAGAACTGTCTCGTGATAAAGGTCTCCCCTTGTGCCACCAGCAGCTGTTCCCGAACAACCAATATGTCAAATCTGTACGCAAGAAAACTGAAACTTTTCCTTTTTAAAGATGTCATCTGCAGGCTGACCCTCCCAACCCTCTTCTCATTGCAACCAGGCAAAGGATGGCTATGAGCAGCCATCCTTTCAGACATTACTAGGTAGAAGCACTGCAAGACTCAGAGATAACTGAAAATGTAAAGATGCTGACAAGAAATAGATCCATGATTACACCATAGGGGAGCCACTGCCTAGCTTGGCACTTGGACCGCCAATGAGAACAAATGGTGGTTTTCTTTCACCAGTACACCTGCTTTCTCCTCTCAGCAGACAAAGTGCCTGTACAAAGAGCAGTGTAATGTTTCTTCTCCTTCCTCACTGGTTCTTCCTCACCCTTTCTTCCCTTTCTCCTGCTTATGTCATAATGTACATTAGACACAAGGAGAACAGTTATATCTAATCTCTTGACATTAAACAATTTCATTCCCCTACCTCAGTTTCATCTATTTCCCTCCCCCATTTTCAAAAGAAATCTAATTACTAGCTCAGTAATTAGATTTTGTTTCTCCTATTTTAAGACTGCAAAATCCTTATGGCTCTACAGCGGTGCTGTCCAATAGACAGGGGCAGCCATTAGCTACATGTGCACACGCTAAACTCATCCAAGTTAAATTAAAAATTCAGCTCCTCAGCTACACGGGCCACTTTTCAAGCACTCAATACCATGTATGCCACACAGCTAACCACTGGACAGCGCAGATACAGGAGAGTCCCATCACGGCAGAACGCTCTCCCGGACAGCGCGGCTCTACGGCACCTAAGTCGAATGTGAAAAACCACTGGTGATTCTTCTATTTATACGTACTCTACCCTGTCTTCTCCAAGGAAAAGATACTCAGTTCATAAAAATGAATGAAAAGAGAGGCCAAGTGTTAAGAAAAGTGGTAGGTTAAAACTCCCAGAAGTCCATTTCTCTGTGTCAGGAAAAAGAAAAGCAGACAGAAAAAAGTCAAGAGATCATACCTAAGAACATAGTTATTTCGATAGCAGGGATTTATATAACAATTTTAGTTAAGTACGATTTTTGCCTTAACTCTTTTTTGTGGCAACTGAAAGCAATTGAATCTTTCCCAACATATTGCAAAGGATTACAAAAGCAAAGACAAATCAGCAAACCAGTATTCTCTGAGTGCCCATCTTCATTAATTTACCTTTTTAAAAAAACAAACTTGTGCCCTAACCGGCTTGGCTCAGTGGATAGAGCATCGGCCTGCAGACTAAAGGGTCCCAGGTTCGATTCCGGTCAAGGGCATGTACCTTGGTTGCAGGCACATCCCCAGTAGGGGGTGTGCAGGAGGCAGCTGATCGATGTTTCTCTCTCATCGATGTTTCTAACTCTCTATCCCTCTCCCTTCCTCTCTGTAAAAAAAATCAATAAAATATATTTTAAAAAAACAACAACAACTTGAGGCTGATGATTAAATCCAACCTCCCCCCTCAAGGCATATATTTTGTGCTTCCTACTACTAACCATGTAGATATAGTCTAATGTACCTCACTAAATCTGGAGACCGAATTATTCCTTCCACAATGTTATCACGTATTTGCTGGCGATCATTTTCATGAATGTTGAATGGAAATATTGCTTCTCCTGGGGGAGGTTCTCGGTCCGGCCAGTACTGTGTCACCATGTTCTTCAAGTAAATGGCAGCTAAATTAGGGGGAAAAAATGCCAATATAGCAGTACCAAAAAGATAACTTTATTTAGCTTGTCAGAGCGTGAAAGGCTTAACCCCTTCAAAGTTAAACATTACAGCCAATAAAAAATGGAAAATCTTGCAATTATAAATCTTACAATGTGTCTTTTATATAGGCCATCTTGTATGGTGCCCATAATAAAAATATTTTCTAGTTATAAAATTAACAGTATTTAATGACTGAATTATAAGTAAGTCCATGATTTTACCATGTGTGTATCTTTGTTGTCTGAAGGTTGCTTCTTATTTTCAAGTCCAGTTCTATAGGGATTAAAATGGTTTTGTGATCATATGGGAACCTCACATTCTAATACACTATTGATAGAAAACGTAGCAGAAGCAACTTGGTGTTAAGATTCAAAATTCTAAATGTTAACATCATTAAGATCCATTAACCTAGCAGATCCGTTTCTTGTCATTTATTCTATCAAAATATTCCCACAAGTATCCAGAGATATATGTCCAAGGATGCTCATTTGAGCATTGCCTCTATAACAACAATAATAAGGGTCAATAAAGGAAATGTCCATTAACATCAAATTGTTTAAATAAAGTATGGTAGCTCTGTACAAAGAAATACTGAACAATTGTCATAAAAAATAAAGTATATGCATATGCACTGACATGGAACAATCCCCCAAGCATACATGGTTAAATTAAAAAGAGGAAATTATAAAACAGCATATGTAATATAAACAGATCTTTATTACTTTTAAAGCCAGCATAGCCCTAGACAGTTTGGTTCAGTGGATAGAGCATTAGTCTTGGGACTGAAGGGTCCCAGGTTTCAATTTCTGTCAAGGGCATGCATGTACATACCTCAGTTACAGGTCGGATCGCCAGTCCTGGTTGGGGCTGTACCAGAGGCAACCAATCGATGTTTCTCTCTCTCTATCTCTCCTCCTCCCTTCTACTCTCTCTAAAAATCAATGGAAAAATATCCTCGGATGAGGATTAACAAAATAATTATAATAATAATGATAATAATAATAATAATAAAGCCAATATATCTATGGGGAGGAAATAGATTTGGAGAACATGCCCCTAAACTGATGGCAGCTATCTTTGGGGGTGAGATTAAGAGCAATCTAATGTATAAATTCTGTGTTTCTGTAATGAAGACATATTAGTTTAATAAACTGCTTTAAAATCTTTAAAAATACTACTTCCACAAAGCTTTCATAGGATCTTCAGAATGGCCCTATAAATACTTAGGTTATTTAAAATAGCAAAATGTGGTTTCAGAACAGCCTATTTTATACAACAAAAATTAAATAAAACTGAGAGTAATACTTTCAAAAACCTTACATAGAAGTCTTACAAACCTTATTAAAGTAAAAATTGCAATATAAATGTTTTCTATAGATTTTTCTAATCTACAAAGGGATCTTTCAGGAAGTCATACATATTGTTATATTTTCCCAAAGCTGAATGATTCTTTACTTTTTCATTATTATTTCAAGTAAAATGAAATACTTTTATCAGCTTGTAGAGTATAACCCCATTTCTATAAAGCATCAATTGTATACCCAAACACATGCACATGTGTTAATGATGCTCGTTTATAAGTAATGAATGTTGAGCAGCTTTTTTTACTTTCTTCTTGGAATCCTATCTAATAAAGAGGGAATGTGCAAATTGACTGTCACACCATCACAAATATGGTGGCACCCATAGCCACAAGATGGCGGCACCCAGTCCCCTCAGCCCCACCAGAGTCCCCCAGTCCTTTCAGCCCAGCCGGGAGGAGGGGGGTTGGCAGGAGCACGGTGTGGCCGGACCAGGTCTGGCCACTCCTTGTGCCTGCTGCCGGAGTCCCACAGTCCTTTCAGCCCAGCCGGGAGGGTGGCGGAGGGGCAGCAGGCGCACAGTATGGCCAGACCCGCCCTCAGCCCCCCAGCCGCCCAGGGCCACCCGAGGCTCAGGTAACCAGGGCCGGCTGAGGCTTGCACTGCCAGCAGTGGCAGCAGCAGAGGTGTGATGGGGGCCTCGCCTTCCCCTCATTGCCAGGTCGCCTCCCACCCGAGGGCTCCCGGACTGTGAGAGGGGGCAGGCCGGGCTGAGGGACCCCCCTCCAGTGCATGAATTTTCATGCACCGGGCCTCTAGTTCTATAATGCCCAAATTATTTACAATGAGTATATGTCACTTCAATAATTTTTAAAAGCCTTTTTAACTATTTATTTTTTAATTAGCTATTACTATTTTACCACCTTTATCTTGAAGTTACTATCTTTTCAGGACTCATGATTTTCCAAGGCTTTCTCCCTTTTTTTACCTTTTGGGCTCTAATAGCTAGCTTATCTTTTTTAATCTTTATTTTATTTCATTTTTTTCCATCACCATTTATTCCCCCTATACCCTCTCCCACCTCCTACCCCCAATCTACCACAGGTCCCATAGACTTAAAGGTAAGTTTCATGTTTAAAACAAAAGTCCTGCTCCCTAATCATGTGGTTAGGAACATCTGTGCAACACTTTACAGCTCCGTGATCTAATGCACGAATGGAGTATATAAATTCACATATATAAACTCATGATATTAATCTGGGGCCCAAAGGCTATGTCTCCAGGAATCATAAAAAATTAGGGAGATGAAGCTCTTAAATTGAGAAAGATAAGAGGGAAAATGGCAAAGTTACAGAGGCAAGGGACTGACAGATAGAAGAGAAAGGAAGGAAGAAAAAGCTAAGAGAGATTTAAGAACTCAGTCTCTACACCTAAAGTTCCAGGTTAAAGGAAAGTGATTTTTTAAGCCATTAGAAATACTTCTTGTACATTTCCTGTTGTTGTTGTGTTTTTTTTCAAAAAATCAAATATGTTTAAAATTAAAATAAAACTCTACTTTTACTTTCACCATAAATAAATTTATAAAGATAAAAAAACAACTCACCTGCCTGGCGCACTGGGAATTCCACATGGTCAGAGACTATAATCCGAAGTAAACTGGGGGCAAAATTGATAATCTTGTAGGACTGAAATTACAAAGAAATATTTTATAAAATAGGGCAACATAAATGAATAACTATTAGCACCTGTTACTAAATACACTCCCGTAAATAAAACTTTTAAAGTGAACGAAATTCTCCGAAATGAAAATTACTAAAATACTTCAAGTCAAAAAAAATTAACTTAGAATAAACTGATGAATAAAAGAATCTGAACATTCTTATTTGTTTGTTTAATATTTTATTGATTTTTTCAGAGAGGAAGAGAGAGGGATAGAGAGATAAAACATCGATCAGCTGCCTCCTGCACAACCCCCACTGGGGATATGCCCGCAACCAAGACCAAGGTACATGCCCTTTGACCGGAATCGAACCTGGGACCTTTCAGTCCGCAGGCCGAATCCACTGAGCCAAACCGGTTTCGGCTGAACATTCTTATTTGTTTGTTGTTTTTCAAACATATGGTCATAATGCTTTCCAGAATGGGAGCAGCAATTTACCATTTACCATAGCAACAACAGTAAATGAGTGTGTCTGTCTACCCAATATAGGGATTATCATGCCTGCGAAAACTAAAACCTTATTCCTGTTTTAAATTACATTTCCTCTCTGTGGAATTTTTCCTGTGTGTTGCCTGTTTGTTTTTCTACAAGTTCCTTATTCCCTTTGTCCTTTTGTAAGTGGAATATTTGTTTTAGTCTTAATAAGTTCTATGAGCTACTTATGAATTTACAATCTCAACCTTTTGGGGGGGACCAATACATTTCAAGTGTTTCTTCCCAGCTTGTTTGTGCTTTAATTTAGTTTATGGTATTTTTGACAAACCGAAAACAGAAAAACGTGTGCTGCAAAAGACAGGAGATCCAGCACAGGAAAAGGAGAAGATCACGTTAAATAGCTGTGCAGAGCCCTGGAGAGGACGCCGTCCAGATGGCAAGAGGGTGCCTCACCGCGCGGAGCTGTCATCAGCTCTGCTGCTGAAGCATCTGAAATTCAGCAATGCCCAAGTGAGCCTGTGCTGCTGAAGTACGTGCCTGCCGCCTGGGTCATTTCACCCACAGACATGTTCTAACGTGACTGTCTCCTGAGTTTGGTCAGGGTGACTTTAGAAGCACACAAAAATCAGGAGCAAGCCCATTCCTTCTGACCATATTCCCACTGGATGTCTGGTGCCTAGACCATATTAGAGCCCTGCCATATTCCCAGAGCTTTGACCTGGCCTTGCCAGCTGACAACCCTAGAAAAGACTCCTAAATTCTCAGTAAGGCTAAAGCCAGACATACGATGCAGAGTCTGTCCAGTTTATCTTCTCCCAGGAGCCTGGATCTACCATGGCACACCCCTCAGTTTTTTAACTTATCATCTTTCCTATCCATTTATTTATAACTAGAGGCCCAGTGTATGAAATTTGTGCATGGGGGAGTCCCTCAGCCCAGCCTCCACCCTCTCGCAATCTGGGACCCCTTGGGGGATGTCCGACTGCCGGTTTAGGCCTGATTGGGGGGGGGGGGGGGGGATTGGGGAGGAGGGATCAGACCTAAACCGGCAGTGAGACATCCCTCTCACAATCCAGGACTGCTGGCTCCTAACCGCTCACCTGCCTGCCTGCCTGATTGCCCCTAAACACTCTGCCTGCCTGCCTGCCTGCCTGCCTGATCTCCCCTAACCACTCTGTCTGCCTGCCTGATCACCCCTAACCCCTCTGCCTGCCTGCCTGATCGCCCCTAACTGCTCGCCTGCCTGCCTGATTGCCCCTAAATGCCTCTGCCTGCCTGATCGCCCCTAACCCCTCTGCCTGCCTGATCGCCCCTAACTGCTCGCCTGCCTGCCTGATTGCCCCTAAATGCCTCTGCCTGCCTGATCGCCCCTAACCCCTCTGCCTGCCTGATCGCCCCTAACCCCTCTGCCTGCCTGATCGCCCCTAACCCCTCTGCCTGCCTTCCTGATCACCCCTAACCACTCTGCCTGCCCAATCGCCCCTAACCGCCTCTGCCTGCCTGCCCGATCGCCCCTAACCTCCTCTGCCTCAGCCCCCGCTGCTGCGGCTTCATCCAGAAGGATGTCCAGAGTGACATCTGGAAGGTCATTCAGCTGTCTGGCCTAATTAGCATATTACACTTTTATTATTATAGATAGCATTTATTAAGATAAATGTTTGACTAAAAAAAGAGAGAGAAAACTGACATCTTTAAAATAGTAATCCTTTCCATGAAAGAGCATAATGCTTTCTAATCCTTCAGTAAAATATTGAATTATCTTAAAATTGTTCTTCCTTTCACCCTTATAAACCTCAGAATCTAAAATCTGTTGTATATGAAGTATATTCTGTTTTATCCATAATTGAAACTGCCAGAATTTTAAAATATTGTTAAAGAAAACAGATTTCTTTTAACAGCAGTTTATAGGAATCAAAATTAACACAAATGTAGCCCAATCTTTTACGCCTCTACATTTACATTATAAAATAACTCCTGTTTGTAACTTCTGAGATACTGGAAGGTCTTATAGTGAATCAAATATCTATATAGTTTAATTCTAATCTATGTAGTTTAGTATTTATTTTTTTAAATCTTATTACACATAAGTACAAAATAATCTTTATACTTAGATTAATGCTATTTATTTGAAAGTAGTTATTGTGAAAACTACTTTTATTTCAACACTGTTGCCATTTTACACATTCTAGAACTCCTCTTTTTGTAACAGTTTGCATTTCAAAGAACTTCTGCAACTTTTTATCTTTTCCTTTCTGCCTGATTCAATCTATGTTAATTTGACAGCTAAAACATTTGATGGTAAATTTCTATGTATTCTCATACTAATTTCCTCACAAAATATTTATCCAATTTCTTTTTCCACCTGGGCTTCACATTTCTAAGGGGGTTGGGGGAAGGCATTTCTCAACTCTTTCTTGAGGATATTTACATTGTGAAGTTTTCTGAAAATAAAGCGTTTATTTGCTTAGCTAAACTCTGCATTTTATGAGAATTCATTTAAAGCAAAGACCTGATGCTTTCCCATTCTCTGCCTCACTGCGGCCGCAAAGCATGATGGCAAAACATAACTACATTAGCTATCCTAGTCCTCCAACATGACAAGTCAAAGGCTTCTACTGAACTTGCCCTTCCCTCTCTGTTCCCCTCCCAGTTCACCTGGTTCCCTCCTAACATCTAGGTCTCTGCTCAATGTCTTCTTCAGAGAATGACCACCCTCTTTATACATCCCAACACACTCTGGGGCTTTACTCTCTATTGCACTTATGACCTGAAATTATATTGCTTGTCTGTATGCTCCACTAGAATGCAAACTCTCTGAGAGCACGGTCTTGTACTAGTACTTGCAATATAACTCAATAAATGTTACTCATGTAAGTAAACTCCTTAAAGGGCAATAAAAAGGATTCCATAGATTCAAGAAAAGCAGGGAATAAAAGCCTGTCAATAATATCACATATCTTTATTTCCTTGTTGAGGCCATGATGAGAATTATTTACTAAAGGAAGACAATTTTCTGAATGAGTTAGTTACTGAAGCAACGTATCTACCCATTCCAAGGGACTTCTGGATCTAGAGATGGTGAGGAATATGTACAGGAAGCATTCTCAATATCCTGAGATAAAAATAAAAATGCATCTGCCCATACAAACAATATCATAAATAGCAATCAAGGGACCAGTCACTGGTACCACAAATACTGCGTTGGCCACAGGAAAACATAGCTCCAAATAAGATCACCCCTAACCCCTCTGCCTGCCTTCCTGATCACCCCTAACCACTCTGCCTGCCCTTTGGAATACTATTATCCTTTGGAATACTATTACGTTTTAAAGCTGCTTCCCTCTTCTACATGGCAATTGACAAATCAATCAGTACTTTGTAGACGCTGCCCCATTTCCTCTGCAGAGCATATTTCCTGAGGGAGGACCCAGACTAAAATCAATGAGCTGGACCCTAATCACCTATGGTAGATTACCCACCTGTTTATCCAGCAAAGTATGATGGTAAAGGATAAGCATACAAAACGCAACATTAGCCGAAACCGGTTTGGCTCAGTGGATAGAGCGTCGGCCTGCGGACTCAAGGGTCCCAGGTTCGATTCCGGTCAAGGGCATGTACCTTGGTTGCGCGCACATCCCCAGTAGGAGGTGTGCAGGAGGCAGCTGATGGATGTTTCTAACTCTCTATCCCTCTCTCTTCCTCTCTGTAAAAATCAATAAAATATATATTTTTTTTAAAACGCAACATCATAACCATGTTTTGCTGTCTATAATAATAAAAGCGCAATACGCTAATTAGACCAGACAGCCGAATGACCTTCCAGACGTCATTCCGGACCAGCCGGGGTGGCGGGGCCAAGGCAGAGGCAATTAGGGGTGATCAGGCAGGGAGACAGGCAGGCCAGCAATTAGGAGCCAGCGTTCCCAGATTGTGAGAGGGTGCAGGCCGGGCTGAGGGACCCCCCCCCCCCCCCCCCCCCCCCAACACACACACCCATGCACAAATTTCATCCACCGGGCCTCTAGTAAGGTTATATGACATAACTTAGTCTTCTACCTACAGACCATTAAAAAACAAACACTTAGCGGGTATCACAACCCAAAGCACCATATGACATATAAACGCTAAAGAGCGGCACAGCCATAAGCAAGTTTTAGAGGTTACAGAGGAAACTGCGGTCTGTGATGACTCGGGTGAATACCGGGCAGGGCAAGGATGGAATGCATTTGGATTGAAACACCATGAAAAAAATTATAATCTAAATATCACTTCTAGTTCTACAGGATCTCCCTCTTACCTTTTCCACGTCTATCAAGTCGCCTGCACGTATGTATGGATGAATCAGAAACAAAGCGAGGGCATGCTAACAGAAGCAGGGGCGCCATGGCGACATCAAAGAGGGGATCCCTAAGGGCACTGTCCCGGTAACATCCTGCCCCCGGTGCGGAGGAGGGGGTCACAAACAGGCAAACTCTCCTGTTCCTGCCAATACACCCCCCGTTCAGCTCCAGCTCTGCTCCCCCTAACCAACCCCTGGATTACTGTTTTTCTAACCAACCAGGTGCTGGCTTTAACTTTCTCCTATTCTGGGTGGGAGTCCTTTGTATTTTTAAAAAAGAAATCCATTCACTTTGGGCTTCAGTTCAACGCCACCTTCCCTCCGGAGCCAGTGTTTTCCATCCTCCCTTTGATCTCCCGGGAATCCGGGATTCACACTCGCTCCAAACCCCGCCCAGATTTCCCAC
Source organism: Eptesicus fuscus (assembly GCF_027574615.1). Classification (NCBI taxonomy): domain Eukaryota; kingdom Metazoa; phylum Chordata; class Mammalia; order Chiroptera; family Vespertilionidae; genus Eptesicus; species Eptesicus fuscus. The sequence goes on along the minus strand of NC_072479.1, from coordinate 70,576,597 downwards.
GAAAGCAAAACACTTCAAAGATCCGCCGGGCACGCCGGCACTTCTCGGCCCCCTCCGACCAGGGGAAACCCTCGCCAACTCCCCCCCGAAACGAGTGCTCCGGCCAGTCCTCCTCCCGCTTCCCGAAGCGCGGATCCCCTAGCCGGGTAACTAACACAAACCTGGGCCCCACCCCCAGCTCCCCGATCCTTGGTGAATGTGGGGTGCACCCCGGTCAGTGGCATGTCCAGCAAGTTCCCAGGTGATGGGGGCGCTGCCCCCCGCGGGCGACACTTTGAGAACCCCTCATGTAGGGTTACAGCTCACGGACGAGCGCCGTGCCCAGCAGCTGGCATTGCCTCCTGGGGGCAGACCTGAACTCGTGCTTCTCGTGGGAGCTCTGGGGTCCCACCCCTGCAGGTGCGGAGGAACACAGACGCTAGAGTTGGGGTGCAGTGACATTCCGAAACGTCGGTGGTGACGCTGGGACAAGCTCGAGGCTGGTGAGTGAGACTTAGGGGATGGGGGGTAAAAGAAAGTCTCACACCTTTTAAAAAGATGCCCTCCGCACACGCATCCTCGCGCTTGCCTTTTGGAAGGCGGTGCCCCGGGGTCCTGCCTCCGCTGTCCAGGGCACCCTCTCCGCGGCGCTCCCCAGCGCCCCCAAACTCTGCGGACCGGCGCCCCTCAGCCCGGCCAACCCCACTGAGGCAGGCAGGCGCCGGGCAGGGCTCCCCAGCAGCACCGGGAAGGGCTGGGTCTGCAGGAGAGCTGGTCTCTGAGCTGAACTGGAAGTGAAGGTTCCCACCCGCGTCCCCGCGGCGGCGACTTCAGTCCCCCCCTGGAGCCACCCGCAGGGGTGCCGGAGGCTTCCTCCTGCGGACCCGGCGCCGCACACACTGCTCGGGGAGGACGGGAGGATGCAAAGGCAGCCAACAGGTGCGGGGGCTGCTCGGGAGGTCCCGGGGGTGCCGCCCGCACCCTGCGGCGGGGGGCGGGGGCGGGGGCGGGGCGGGAGTGGGGATGGGCGCCGGCGGGGGGTGGGGATCGGGGGGCGCCGCGGGCCCGGCCTCACCTGGTTGAGCTCGTTCTCCGCCGCGATCCGCAGCTTCGGGTCGATGGTGCCCTTTAGCGCCTGGATGATCCGGTTGAGGTCCATCTCCCCCGGGGGACGGCGGGGGGGCTCCGCGGCCCCCGGGCCCGTAGGCCGGACTGCAACTTTCGTCCTCCTCTGGACCCCTCGGCTGCCTCCTGCGTGACCCCCGCACTACCCCACCCCCCAGCCCCCGCCCCCGTCGCCACCTGCAGCCACTTGCTGCGCCACTCCGACTCCGCGCCCCCTGTCCTCCCTGTCTACCCCCCACAACTCGCTCTCCATTCACCCTTTTACGACAGTCGGCGGGAGGCGGGAGAAGAGGAAGCGACGCGCGCTTTACGGCGGCCTCCTCCCGGCGAGGCGAGGGCGGCGCCCCCTGGCGGCCGGCGTGGGGCTGTGCGGCTCAGCCTCGGCCGCTGCCCGAAGGGACTCGGCTCTCCCCGCCTCCCCGCCGGCTGCGCTCGGAAAGCCCCGCCCTCCTCTCCCAGTGGGCGAGGTGTCTCTTTACAGCTGCTTCCAAATTAAGCTTATGTGGCTAGACGGGCGCTTTTTGTTAGTCCAAGAGCTCTTCGGGCATCACCACGGAGTCTGTTCCAGGGACCTTGCGATCAGCCCGCAGGAGGGCAGGGTCCCCTCGATCTGGGGGAGCCTCCATTCAGTCAGTCACTGAACGTTTGTCCAACAGGTTGTGGAACCAGAGGACTGAAATACTCAGGTCCCACATTGTAACAACATGAATTTGATGCAGGTTACTCTGAAGGAATTTGCCATCTGATAAAAGAGACAAATGTAAACAGATAAGACATATTAACTCTGGAAATACAGAGGTCAGAGAAATGAACTACATGCCTCCTGAGTTTCTGAAAAATGTCCAGACCACCTCAGAAAAGTAGTGAAAGGCACTAAAGGGTCATACTGTTCCACGCATTATGGCCATATCTGGTCCCACAGTTTCATGCAAATAGTAAGGAGCTAGTTTTTCCTGAGGTTAACCAGAAAAGAGAGTTCTGATTATATATTTATAGTGGACAAATACATCAGGGATATGATCTTTCCAGGAGCAGATAATTGAGATAGATGGGTTCAATTGACTGGGTTCAATTAAGAGGCTAGAATATATGTAGTGGGCACAAAAGTGCCCAGGAAGTGGGTCTTTGATTGCTTCCAGTTTTGCCCCTCTTTAATCCCTTCTCCACACTGCCGTCAGAGTCATGTTTCGTTTTTTTAAACATCTTATTGATTTTTAGATAGAGAGGAAGGGAGGAGAGAGAGAAACAACGATGTGAGAGCCAAACATGGATAGGCTGCCTCCTACCAGCGATTGGACCGCAACCTGGCCATGTGCCCTGACTGGGAATCGAACCAGCAACCTTTCCATGCACAGGATAATGCCCAACCAACTGAGCCACACCAGCCAGGGCCAGAGTCATGTCTCTTAAAGGTTAATAATGTCATGTCCCCTGCTTGATGATTTTTCATCAATTTCAAGATATAAAAATACATACTGCTTGGCACTCCAGGAGTTTAGAATAAACACAGTGCCTTTCATCTCCACACTATTCCTTTAGCCCACTCTCTTGGACTTCATGGTAATTAATCTAAAACTCCTTGACCTCTGGTCCTAGCCGGTTTTCTCAGTGGTTAGAGCACTGGCCGGGGACTGGAGAATCTTCAATATTGATTCCATTCAAGGGCACGGGCACGTACCTCAGTTGCAGACTCACAGGGTCCGGGCGAGTACAGGAGGTAACCAATTGATGTCTCTCTCTCACATCAATGTTTCTCTCTCTCCACCTCCCTTCCACTCTTTCTAAAAAGTCAGTTGGAAAACTATCCTTGGGTGAGGATTAACAACAAAAAACTCCTTGACCTCTGAAATTTCTTTCTTTCTCTCTCTAATTCCACACCTGTTTTCCAACTCAATCACTTTTTTAGTTCTCCTTAGTCTATATATTCGTGACTAAACATCCTTCTTTGCTATTAAACTCCACATTCACTCTTAAGTCTACCCATGACCCACTGTTCAAGTTGAGACCATTACAAATGTGTGTTGCTTTATCCATCTCAACAATCCTATTCCATGTCTTTGATCAGCATCATCTCCCCCTCCTTCATCAATTACCCCCTCTCACTCGAGCCCTGCAAAAAAATGAGCAAAGCCATCAGACTCAACTCACACAAACACAAATTAATTTTCTTCCCTTCAATCAGAACCCAATCCCTCTCCACCTCCTCTTGGACCTTGCTCCGTAAATATCTCGCCTCTCTTCTATATGTTTTTGCATTAAATTTTGGGTATTCTTGCATGCTCATTGTTGGTGATTTGTAAAACTTTTTTCTCCATTGATTCAACCTCCGCCTAAACACATTTCCCCAGTTAAAAAAAAATATTTTTTTCAGTAATGCTTTCTAATTATTGCTCATTCTTTTCCACTTTACATTCCAAAGAAGAGTCTTCATTGTCTCTGCTTCCACATTTCCTATTCATGCTTCTATCAGCTATCCTCACCGAAATTGCCAAGCAAAAATCAACATTGATTTTTCATCAATTTCACAATGTTTTTATGATATTTCTATCTCCCATGAAAATATCTTCCTAAATGCAAGAGACATTTTCAGCTCTCATCTTAAAAAGTCTCTCTCTGGTATCTGACACGATATTATATGCTCTTGTTTCTTTTTCTCTTTCCTTGTTTTCTCTTAAAGAATGCATCCCTTTGATTCGTGACGTGATCACCCAACTCTTATACACTAGTGCTTCTCAGAACTCTCTTCTCAGCCCACTTCTCTTTCTCTTCCACCCATTCTAGTTTCATCATTCCATCCACTTATATAACTTTAACCATCTACTCAACAGGCACAACTCACAAAACTACTTCTAACTAGGATGTCTTTCCTCAATGTAACATTCTAACCCTGAATGTAACACTGTACTGCAGTTTTGCAAGATGTTACCACTGAAGCAAATTGAATAAAGGGTACACAGGATCAATCTGTATTATTTCTTATAACTACACTAGGAGCCCAGCGCGCGATTCAAAATCACACAGCGCTGCCCACCCTTGAGTCGCCGAGTCGCCAGTCCAGCCCTGCCTCCCTCTCCGGCCTTTGAAGCAGCTGCTGTTGCTGCTGCTGCTGATGATCAGGCCCTCCCCCATCACAGGCGCACAGAGTCCCCTGCCACTCCGCCCTCAACACTGCGCAAGCAACCTCCTCCTGTGTAGTCAACCCGTCAAGGCATCCAAGTGCCTACTAAACTTCTACTTGAACGGACCCAAATCTTTTAAGGCACATGCCTAAAACTGAACTCTGGTAGCACTAAAGATGGTTTGGAGTAGGGAGAGACCTGATAATGTCATTCCAATAACATAAAAGGAGAACATAGATTTTTTTAAAATAGTGACACCACCAAATGCTGGTGAGGATGCAGAGAAACTGGATCACGCATATATTTTTGGCAGGTATGTAAAACAGTACAACCTCTCTAGGAAACAGGAAGTAAGCAAACGGTGGGACATCTATGCCATGGACTACTTCTGAGATATCAAAAGGAATGGCACATGCAACAACCTGGATAAATCTTCAGAGAATTGTGTTAAGTGAAAAAAGCCAGTCCCAAAAGATCACATACTGATTCCATTCATGTAACTTTTCATATATAACATTCTTAAAATAAATGATATATAACAGATGTGTGGTGGTGAGGGGTTAAAGTGGAGGTGAGATGAGAGGGAAGAGGGAAGTGGCTGTGACTATAAAAGACCAACAGGAGGGATCCTTGTGGTGATGGAAATGTTCTGTATCTGGAAAGTATCAGTCTCAAAACCCTGAATGTAACACTGTACTGCAGTTTTGCAAGATGTTACCACTGAGGCAAATTGAATAAAGGGTACACAGGATCAATCTGTATTATTTCTTATAACTACACTAGGAGCCCAGCGCGCGATTCAAAATCACACAGCGCTGCCCACCCTCATGTCGCCGGTCCAGCCCTGCCTCCCTCTCCGGCCTTTGAAGCAGCTGCTGTTGCTGCTGCTGCTGCTGATCAGGCCCTCCCCCATCACAGGCGCTCAGAGTCCCCTGCCACCCCGCCCTCAACACTGCGCAAGCAACCTCCTCCTGTGTAGTCAACCCGTCAAGGCATCCCGGTTAATTAGCCCATTTCTCAGTTATATATATATATATATATATATATATATATATATATATATATATACATACTATTATCTCAAAGTAAAAATTTTGACTACCAACCTATATAATTATAGGTTGATGCCCAACCACTGAGCCATGACGGCTCAGTGGTTGGGCATCAACCTATAAACCAGGAGGTCACAATCAAGGGCACATGTCCGGGTTGCAGGCTCAATCCCCATTATGGGGTGTGCAGGAGATAGCCAATCAATGATTCTCTCTCATCACTGATGTTTCTCTCTCTCTTCTCTCTCTCTCTCTCTCTCTCTCTCTTTCCTTCTCTCTCTCCTTCTGAAATCATTAAAAAATATTTTTTTTAAAAGAGAGTTGACGCTCCCATGAAAACATCATAGGCTTTAGACTCAGTGAAGTTACTAAAAAACAATGCTGTCAAATTATTGTCCAAGACAACAGGAAAAAAGCATCTGATTCTGCTCTCAGATTTCTTTGCAAGTGTTTTAAAGTAGTTTTCCCTAAACTATAACTTATGTTTAGCTTATATTTGGTCCATTGTTTATGAGTCCCCTCTTCTCATTTCTTTGCATAACATGAAAGGATGTCTATATGTATGATCTCCTCACCTTGTTTACGGTAAGATAGAATTTGAGCCAGCTATGTTGTCTTGTATTGCCGTGGTTTGCATATGCCTCACCTCTCTGTGCTTGTTTCCTCATCTGCTTCCAAGACCTGCTCTGAAGATTAAATGAGATAAGCACATTGTTCATGGTACAATGTAATCAGTGTATTCTAGTTAAAAGAAACCTTATTTGGCTTTGATGAAAGTGACATAGTAAGATAGTCTCACACTATGCCTGGCGCATAATAAGCAATCAATAAGTACTGAATAAATGCAAGCATATGAGAGAAATAAGGAGTCTAACACAGGATATCTACAGTGGGAATAAAGACAGACAGACATCAAACCTTTCACAGGTTGAGTAAACAGTAATTTGTGACTGACTAGGTATGCAAAGTAACTAAGGGAAGTCAAGATTGGTACCCAAGTGTCAAGCTTTGATGGCCTATGGAAATCATTAACCAGAGAAAATGGAAGTAGTATTAGATTTTGAAGGAACAATGAATTTATCTGTGGACATGTTGAACTAGAATTATTTATGGGTCATACAGCTAGAGATTTCCAGTGACCACTGGACAGCCACATCTGGCCCTCCCAAAAGAGCTGGGTGAGAAGGCAGGAAGCTCTGGCAGAGGGAGAAGGAAGAAAGGGCTGGAGTTAGAAAACCGTGAGTCACCTGTGCATACAGGTTAGGTGACACCATAGAAGTGGATGCCATGACCCTGGAAATATAGCACACAGTGAGAAGAACTGGCATGATTACAGCTCAAAATGACAGAACATGATTTTTTACTGTAAGCACTGCCACAGTGGCCTTTTTTGAGAGTTAACACTTTAGTCATCTAAACGGAACAGCACAGCTGGCCTCCCCATCTGTGGGCAGCAGCTCATCTGCTGGTCTCTGTTCCGAGGCTTGAATTTAGTCCACATGGTAAAGAGAAAATGGGAGCAAATGCACAAAAATCCCTCCCTTTAGTTCAACAGTTTGTCCTTTAGACCATGCTAGATAAACTGTAAGCGGATGCTGAAAGGTTTGTGATTAAATACTTCCACTCAGAAAGCATCTATATTGGCAGAGCTCTACATCATAGCACCTGAAATGTATGCAAGAGTGTAGACATGTATCTTATGAGGGTAAGATCTTTAGTATCTTGTTAATAGAAGTCAACAGTATTCTCCTTTAAGACGTCACATGTAACCAAAAGCTCCGATTAGGATTTACGAGAAGAATGAGATGGACCTCACAGTTAAAGAGGAATTTTAAAAGAAACAAACAAACCAGTGCTAGGAAAGCTAAAATAATAGAGGGTTAGGAAGTTTCTGAACAGTAACTTCCTTCACCAAGGGACAAAAACGTAGTGGTTGTGGGCAGGGATAGAAGCTAAAAATAGGAGCATTAACTAGAACTAAAAAAGAAATACCTACTTTCAAATTAGTGTGTTTTTCCCCTCTCCACATGTTGTCTCCTCGTTTCCTCAGGCTTTCCACATTTCCCATTAGAAAGGGAGTCATCCGCCGAAACCAGTTTGGCTCAGTGGATAGAGCGTCGGCCTGCGGACTCAAGGGTCCCAGGTTCGATTCCGGTCAAGGGCATGTACCTTGGTTGTGGGCACATCCCCAGTGGGGGCTGTGCAGGAGGCAGCTGATCGATGTTTCTCTCTCATTGATGTTTCTCACTCTCTATCCCTCTCTGTAAAAAATCAATAAAATATATTTTTTTAAAAAAAAAAGAAAGGGAGTCATCCTACCTCAACTTCAGGGTCTATACCTTATGACAGACTCAAGTGAGTCCACTTTCTCCAGTTCGCAGGGTTCGGTTTGCCCAGCAGAGCTGAGTAGTGCGCTGGAAACCTGTGTGTGCACAGTGGCAATGGGAATATGGTCGGAACTAAAGAAAAGGGGAAAGTACTGCAGAAAACGCTGGGCTGTGTTTGGACTGGAGAGAGCCAAGTGTGGGTGGCTCCGGCACGTCTGCTAGTGGGCTCAGAAAGTCTGTCTCCAAGAGTCTCCATTTTCTATCCCCGAAAACAGAGTGGACCTCACAAGGGCCGCGTGAGGAGCAAATAGGAAAACATAGATAAGAGTACTCTCTAAATTATGAGGTGAAATGCAAATATTAGTAAAAGATGGCAGGTTTTTAGGTTTTTTATAGTAACACTCTTCCATGTATTATCCCAGACTTAATTAAAACAAACCCTCAAACCCTCTCCAAGGGAATGCAGGAGGCAGCTGACTGATGCTGCTGTTTCTCTCATTGATGTTTCTATCTCTCTCTTCCTCTGTCTCTAAAATCAATAGAAACATTTTTTTTTAAAAAAAGATCTTGTCTTTTCATTCTCATAAGCCTAAGATTAATTTCTACCTGTCTTTATGCAAACCAGTATTTATTTCATTCAAAATACTCGCCTAGAACATAATTATTATGAGAAGATACCTTAGTTAATGAATTTCTTGGTTGTGACACTTACCTTAAAAAATAGATAGGCACTCACACTTTTAAATAAACATTGATTGGGTGCAGGGGAAAAGACTAAGCGAAAGACACTAATGTAGTACAAAACATAATGGGTAAAAATGGCTGAAAGTCATCATTGAACTTGATCAACAGTTTCTAAACATCAAGTTTTCCCCTCAATCATCTGATCATATTTCTGCATTTCTGTATACTTTTTAGTTTGTGTTCTAGACATAAAAGCAATAACTAATTTATTTAACTGGAATACTAATATCCTTAGTCCACAAAGTACCTACCATGAATTGAAAAGGTTCTGTTAAATAGTGAATCACGTTACATCCTCTATCTTGACAACACTACACTAACACTTAACACCATGGAAAGTTAAATATGTCTTCAGGGTTTCATTGCTAAACCCACACCCTACTCAAAAGCATTAGCTATTCTATATATAGAAAAGCCTAAAGGACCAAATGACCTAACAACCAAACAACCGGTCAACCAGTTGCTATGACGTGCACTGACCACCAGGGGGCAGACGCTTAATGCAGGAGCTGCCTCCTGCTGGTCAGTGCGCTCCCACAGCCAACCTCCCGTGGCCAGCCAACCTCCGATGGTCCCTCCCCCTACCAGCCAACCTCCCGTGGCCAGCCAACCTCCGATGGTCCCTCCCCCCACCAGCCAACCTCCCGTGGTTCTTCTCCCCAGCTAGCCAGCCTCCCCGATCGGCCCCAATCACCAGCCAGGCCTAGAGACCCCACCCATGCACAAATTCATGCACCGGGTATAATAAAAAGATAATATGCAAATAGACTGAACGGCAGAACAACCGACCAACCAATCAAAGCACAATATGCTAAGGCTGCTCAGCCGCTTGCTATGATGTGCACTGACCACGGGGGGGGGGGGGGGGGGGGGGGGGGCAGACAGTCAACTGGTCAACCAGTCACTATGACGTGCACTGACCACCAGGGGCAGATGCTCCAACTGGTAGGTTAGCCTGCTGCTAGGGTCCAGCCAATTGGGACTGAGTGAGATGGGCCAGACACACCCTGGAGCCCTCCTACAGTCCCTCCCTGCCCCAATCGTGCACCGGTGGGTTCACTCAGCCTGGCCTGCACCCTTTCACAATCAGGGATCCCTCGGGGGATGTCGAAGAGCCGGTTTCAGCCCGATCCCACAGGCCACTCCCCTTTGGAGGGCGCCAGACACAGGGCTCAAGGCTGGCGAGTGCTGCTGCGGCAGCGCGAACCTCTCCCAATTGGGACTGATTGGGCATGAGCCTGCAGCAGGCCCAGTGGGGCCGGAATGAGTGGGAGTGGCAGATAGGAGTTGCAGTTGGTGTTGGACTGTAGGTTTTGGCCTGATCCCTATAGGCCACCCAGAGGGACCCCACCCATGCACAAATTCGTGCACTGGGCCTCTAGTAATAATATAATGCTCTTATACCATCTTCCTGAAGTTACTTAACACCTCAGAGAGACAGGAGGATCAGAACAAGAACTTCCTGCCTCAGCAAGTGACTTGCCTTGGATGCATAGTAAGAATGGACTTCTCCAACCCTTAATATATTGCAGATTATTGCAATCAAAATGCTTACTGTAAAAAAGAATATATTCTTTAAAGTAATTGAGAAGTAAAATATTAAGTTTTTACTAATGAGAAACAAAGAAGCTTACATTGTGAAGTGTGAGAATATACATCTAGAATAAATACAAAATTCTGGCCATGCCGCTATACTGTGTCAGACACTATATACACAGAGAAAACACTCACGTTTTCAGAATAAGAAAAAAATTAAAGCACCTAACATTTATTAAACTCTATGTGCCAGGCACGGTGTTAAGTCTTTGAGTCTTTGGATATATTCTTAGTTGACCTTCACAACTGCCGTATGAGGGTGATCCATCATCATCCCCCTGGTACATTTGGGGAAATGGTCTTTTAGAGAGAGAGAGAGAGAGAGAGATCTTAGAAGTAAAAAATAAGTTGCCCAAGAGCAATTACTAAGTGGCAAAATCAGAACTCAAACATAGCATTGTATGACCACAGTTTGTTTTTTAAAAAATAATTCTTTATTGTTGAAATTATTACATATTGACCCCTTTTTTCCCCCATTGACCCCTCCAGCCCCCCACCCTCACCCCAGGCCTTCAGCACCCTATTGTCTGTGTCCATGCATTATGCATATACGCATAAAAGGTCTTTGGTTGATTACCTCCCACCCATCCACCCTCCCCTGCCTTCCCTCTGAGATTCCGCACTCTGTTCCATGCTTCCATATCTCTGGATCCACTCTGTTCATCCGTTTATTTTGTTACTTAGATTCCACATATGAGTGAGATCATGTGATACTTGTCTTTCTCTGACTTATTTCACTTAGCATGATACTCTCCAGTTCCTTCCATGCTGTCTCAAAGGGTAAGAGATTCTTCTTTTTTACTGCTGCCTAGTATTCCATGGTATAAATGTACCACAGCTTTTTTATCCACTCATCTACTTATGGGTACTTGGTCTATTTCCAGATCTTAGCTATTGTAAATTGTGATGCTATGAACATAGGGATGCATACATTCTTTCTGATTGGTGCTTCAGGTTTCTTAGGATATATTCCTAGAAGTGAGATCACTGGGTCAAATGGCAGCTCCATATTTAATTTTTTGAGGAAACTCCATGCTGTTTTCCATATTGGTGGCACCAGTCTACATTCCCACCAGCAGTGCATGAGGGTTCCTTTTTCTCTGCATCCTTGCCAACACTTGTCATTTGTTGATTTATTGATGGTAGCCACTCTGACAGATGTGAGATGGTACCTCATTGTCATTTTGATTTGCATCTCTCAGATGATTAATGACTTTGAGCATTTTTTCATATGTCTCTTGGCCATCTGTATGTCCTTTTTGGAGAAGTGTCTATTTAGAACCTTTGCCCATTTTTTAATTGGATTGTCTTCCTTTTGTTAAGTTGTATGAGTTCCTTATATGTTTTGGATATTAACCCTTTACCAGAGGTATAATTGCCAAATATGTTCTCCCATACAGTGGGCTCTCTTTTCATTTTGTTGATGGATTCTTTTACTGTGCAGAAGCTTTTTATTTTGATGTAGTCCCATTTGTTTATTTTGATATAGTCCCATTTGTTTATTTTCTCCTTAATTTCCTTTGCCTTAGGACAGTGGTCAGCAAACTGCGGCTCGCGAGCCACATGCGGCTCTTTGGCCCCTTGAGTGTGGCTCTTCCACAAAATACCACATGCGGGCACTCACATACAGTGCGATTGAAACTTCATGGCCCATGTGCAGAAGTTGGTTTTCGGCTCTCAAAAGAAATTTCAATCGTTGTACTGTTGATATTTGGTTCTGTTGACTAATGAGTTTGCCGACCACTGCCTTAGGAGATGTATCTGTAAATATATTGCTACAAGAAATGTCTGAGATTTTGCTGCCTATGGTTTCTTCTAGGGTCTTTATGGTTTCACAACTTACATTTAAGTCTTTTATCTGAGTTTATTCTTGTGTATGGCATAAGTTGGTGGTCTAGTTTCATTTTTTTGCATGTATCTGTCCAATTTTCCCAACACCATTTATTGAAGAGACACTCTTGACTCCATTGTATGCTCTTACCTCCTTTGTCAAATATTAATTGAGCATAATGGTTTTGGTCTATTTCTGGGTTCTCTATTCTGTACCATTGATCTATATGCCTGTTTTTGTGCCATTACCAGTGTTTTGATTACAGTGGCTTTGTGGTATAACTTGAAATCTGGTATTGTGATTCCTCCAACTTTGTTTTTCTGTCTTGAAATTGTGGGAGCTATTTGGGGTCTTTTTTTATTCTATATAAACTAGAGGCGCAGTGCACAGATTCGTGCACCAGTGGGGTCCCTCGCCTGGCCTGCAGGGATCAGGCTAAAATTGGTCTGGTGCATGGATTCGTCCAGGGCATGTCAGGCCCGTCTTGTCCAGTCCCGATTGGGGCCTATCAGAGCTGGCCAGCCAGGGAGGGACCATGGGAGACTGACTGGCCGGGGAGGGCTCCAGGGTGTGTCTGGCCCATCTCACCCAGTCCCAATCGGCCAGACCCCAGCCATAAGCTAACCTACCAGTTGGAGCATCTGCCCCCTGGTGGTCAGTGTGCATCATAGCTACTGGTCAAATGGTCGAATGGTCATTTAGGCTTTTATATATATAGACAAGAGGCCCAGTGCACGAAATTCGGGCACTCGGGGGGGGGGGATCCCTCAGCCCAGCCTGCACCCTCTCACAGTCCAGGAGCCCTCGGTGGGAGCGGGCATACACTGAAAGTCAGACATTTTTAGTGCTGCCATGGAGGCAGGAGAGGGTCCTGCCACTGCCGCTGTACTCGCCAGCTGTGAGCCTGGCTTCTGGCTGAGCGGTGCTCCCCCTGTGGGTTTGGGCCAAAACTGGCTCTCTGACATCCCCCAAGGGGTCCTGGATTGCAAGAGGGTGAAGGCCAGGCTGAGGGACCCCACCAGTGCACAACTGGGGCGGTGGAGAGATATGGGAGGTTGGCCAGCCGGGGAGGGACCGTGGGAGGGCTCCATGGCATGTCTGGCCCGTCTTGCTAAGTCCCGATCGGCCAGACCCCACCAGCAAGCTAACCTACCGGTCAAAGCATCTGCTGTGAAAAGCCACATTCCGTGTGCTTTAGGGTTTAGGACCTGGAGAAGGTGGGCAAATGACAAGACTAGACAAGAAATATGAATTTGGAAATCATGGGGGGCCAGGCGGAGAGTCCAACTCTAGGGGAAGGACTTCGCTGGTGTCCAGGCCCTGTCAACCTTTTATTCAATTTTAGATACACATATTGCCCTTAGTTAGGCAGGCAATTCTGGTAGCAGACAGACTATCTTAAAGGTCAGTAAATATTAGTAAAGATTTACTTTGAGACTATTTGGTCAGGAAATTGCTTGAGCCACCATTGTCTCGACTAAACAATCGGTGCATAGCTTTGGCCCTTGCCAGAGCTCTAGGTTCACCAGCATTCCAGGCTCCTTGTTTATACTTTTCTGATAGTGAAGACAATGGGTATCTTCCAACATTTCCCCCTTTTTGTTTCCTTAATAAATCTTGAAAAGTGAATGCTGCCTGAAGGGTTCGAGTCCTTTCAAGACTCTTCATTCTGCATCTGTAGACTAGAAATAAACATGTAAAAACAAGAATGAGAAAAGAAATAGTGGTTATGCTGAGAGGCAAATGTAAGGAGATCCAATGGAAGGGATTAAATTATTTCATGTCCTTTTTAAATTGCTGCCAGGCATCCAAGGAATTAGTTTGTAAGTTTGCCTGGGATAATTGTACAATATGCTGCTGTAATTCTAAAATATCAAGGGTTGTGTTACCTTTACCCCAAGCGTCTGCCCCTGGTGATCAGTGCACGTCATAGCAACTGGTCGACTGGTTGACTGTCTGCCCCTGGTGGTCAGTGCATGTCATAGCGAGCAGTTGAGTGGCCTTAGCATATCATTAGCATATTACATTTTGATTGGTTGAACGGCTGACCAGTCAACTGGACACTTAGCATATTAGGCTTTTATTATATAGGATGTTTGGAGTATTGGTTCTAGCTCTGTGAAATAGGCCATTGGTATTTTAATAGGGATTGCATTGAATCTATAGATTGCCTTGGGTAGTATGAACATTTTAATGATGTTGATTCTACCAATCCATGAAAACGGTATATTCTTCCTCTTGTTTATCTCAATGATTATCTCTTTTTTCAACATCCTGTAGTTTTCCAAGTACAGGTCTTTTGCCTCTTTGGTTAGGTTTATTCCTAAGTATCTTAATGTTTTTGTTGCAATGGTAAATAGGATTGTTTGTTTAGTTTCTATTTTTGAGAATTCATTATTGGTGTATATCAAAGCCATAGATTTTTGGGTGTTGATTTTGTATCCTACTACATTGCCAAATTCATTTATTAAATCTAGTAGTTTTGGTGGAGTCTTTAGAGTTTTCTATGTACAATATCATGTCATCTACAAATAGTGAGAGTTTTACTTCCTCCTTTCCAATTTAGATGCCTTTTATTTCTCCTTCTTGCCTGATCTCTGTGGCTAGGACTTCCAGTACTATGTTGAATAAGAGTGGTGAAAGCAGACATCCCTGTCTTGCTCCTGTTCTTAGGGGAAATGCTTTTAGTTTTTGCCCAATGAGTATGATGTTGGCTGTAGGTTTCTCATATATGGCCTTTATCATGTTGAGATATACTCCCTCTATTCCCACTTTGCTGAGAGTTTTTATCAAAAATGGTTGTTGAATTTTGTCAAATGCTTTTTCTTCATCTATTGGTATGATTTTTTTTTTATCTTCCAATTTGTTTATGAGATTTATCATGTTTATTGATTTGTGAATATTGTACCAGCCTTGCATCCCTGGAATAAATCCCACTTGGTCATGGTGTATGATCTTTTTAATATATTGCTGGATGCAATTTGATAATATTTTGTTGCGGATTTTAGCATATTTATTCATCAGGGATATTGGCCTGTAATTTCTTTCTTTGTAGTGTATTTATCTGGTTTGGGAATTAGGATAATGCTTGGCCTCATAAAAAGAGTTTGGAAGTGTTTCTTCCTCTTGGATTTTCTGAAATAGTTGGAGTATAGGTGTTAGTTCTTCTTTAAATGTTTGGTAAAACTCCCCTGTGAAGCCATTCAAACCTAGGCTTTTGTTTGCTGGGAGTTTTTATTTTTATTATTATTTTATTATTATTATTATTATTACTGCTTCTATTTCATCAGTAGTTACTGGCCTATTCAGGTTTTCTGATTCCTCCTGATTCAGTTTTGAGAGATTATATTTTTTAGGAATTTGTCCATTTCATCCACATTGTCCAGTTTGTTGGCATATAGTTTTCCATAGTATTGTCTTACAATCCTTTGTATTTCTGTGGTGTCAGTGATTACTTCTCCAATTTTGTTTCTGATTTTATTTATTTGGGTCCTCTTTTTTCTTGATGAGTCTGGCTATTGGTTTATCAATTTTGTTTATCCTTTAAAAGAACCAGCTCTTGATTTCATTGATTTTTTGTATTGTTTTTTTAGTCTCTATGTTATTTATTTCTGCTCTAATCTTTATTATTTCCTTCCTTCTACTTGCTGTGAGTTTTTCTTGTTCTCTTTTTAGTTCTTTAAGTTATAGGGTTAAATAGTTTATTGCTGATTTTTCTTATTTTTTGAGGTAGGCCTGTAGTGCTATGAACTTCCCTCACACACAGGATGAGAGTGAAGGGATGGAAAAACATTTTCCATGCTTTTGCTGTGTCCCAGAGATTCTGGGTTGTTGTGTGTTCATTTTCATTTGTTTCCAGGAATTTTTCTATTTTTTTCTTTATCTCACTGGTAACCCATTCATTGCTTAATAACATGCTATTTAGCCTCCATGTGTTTGAATATTTTGGGGTGTTTTTACTATAGTTGATTTCTAATTTCATTCCACTGTGTTCTGAGAAGATGCTTGATATGATTTCAATCTTCTTGAACTTGTAGATTGTTTTGTGTCCTAACATGTGGTCCATTTTTGTGAATGATCCATGAGCACTTGAGAATAATGTATATTCTGCTGCATTGGGGTGAAATGTTCTATAAATGTCAAATCCACCTGATCCAGTGTGTCCTTTAGAGTCACTGTTTCCTTGTTAAGTTTTTGTATGGAAGGTCTATCCAGTGAAGTCAGGAGGGTTTTAAAGTCCCCTACTATGACTGTATTGTTGTTGATCTCTCCATTAAAGTCCTCTAGAAGTTTTTTTATATATTAAGGTGTTCCTATATTGGGTGCATATATGTTTACCAGCTTTATATCCTCTTGTTGGATCGATCCCTTTGGTATTATGTAGTGACCTTTGTTGTCTCTTGTGATGGCCTTCATTTTAAAGTCTATTTTGTTGGATATGAGTATTGCTACTCCAGCTTTTTTTTTCCATTTGCATGAAAAATTTTTTTCCATCCTTTCACTTTCATCCTGTGTGTGCTGTCTTTGAGGTGGGTCTCTTGTAGACAGCATATAGTTGGGCCATGTTTTTGTATCCAATCAGCTACCCTCTGCCTTTTGATTGGAGCATTTAATCAATTTACATTTATGCTTATTATTGATAGGTATTTATTGCCATTTTAATTCTGTATGCCTAGGTTTCTCTCTCTGTTTCTTTTTCTCACTACAGCCATCTTTTTAGCATTTCTTGTAATGCTGACTTGGTGATGATGTACTCCTATAGCCTTTTTTGCCTGGGAAGCTCTTTATTTGATCATCTATTAATGACAGCCTTGCTGGATATAGTAATCTTGGTTTCAGATCCTTGCTTTCCATTACCTTGAGTACTTCATTCCAGTCCCTTCTGGTCTGTAGAGTTTTTGATGAGAAAGCAGGTGTCAGCCTTATTGGAACTCCTTTGTAGGTAACAGTTTGCTTTTCTCTTGTTGCCTTTACAATTCTCCCTTTGTCTTTAATTTTTGGCCTTTTAATTATGACGTGTCTGGGGATGGGCCTGTTTGGGTTCTTCTTGCTTGGGGTTCTCTTGCCTCCTGAACTTGTGTGATTTTTCCTTTACCAGGTTAGGGAAGTTTTCTGCCATTATTTCTTCAAACACATTCTCTATCCCCTTATCCCTTTCTGCCTCTTCTGGCACACCTGCTATTCTAATATTGTTATGTTTCACATTGTCCCACAGCTCCCTTAAGCTGTCCTCCTGTTTTCTGTTTTTTGTTGTTCTCTGATTTTTTTCCAACCCTGTCTTCTAATTCACTGATTCGATACTCAGCTTCCCCTAATCTGCTGTGTATTCCTTCCAATGTGTTCTTTATTTATGTCATTCTTTATTTCCAACTGTTCTTTTTTCATAGTTACTATATCTTTTTTTCATTCTGTTAAGAATCTTTACCATTGTCGAGGCCGGTTTGGCTCAGTGGATAGAGCGTTGGCCTGTGGACTGAGGGGTCCCAGGTTCGATTCCGGTCAGGGGCATGTGCCTTGGTTGCGGGCACATCCCCGGTGGGGGGTGTGCGGGAGGCGGCTGATCGATGTTTCTCTCTCATCGATGTTTCTGGCTCTCTATCCCTTTCCCTTCCTCTCTGTAAAAAATCAATAAAATATATTTTTAAAAAAAGAATCTTTACCATCATTACTCTGAACTCTTTTTCAGATCAATTTCTTATCTCTGCTTCATTTATCTTTTCCTCTGAAGAATTATCTTGTTCTTTCATTTAGGGGTTGTTTCTTTGTCTCCTCATTTTGGCTGTCTGGGTTTGTGACTATGTATTAGGTAAATCCTCTACACCTCTCAATCTCTAGTGCAGGACAGTGTCAAATGCTGTTTCTGACTAATTAGATCAGGCAAAGACTCAAAGCCTCCAAAGTCCACCTCTGCCTACAGACTGATAAGATTCCAACTTGAATGGTCCCAGGCAATCGTCCTCAGGTGTGGTGAGAGTTGTTGTTGTATTTTTAATCTTTATTGTTCAGATTATTACAGATGTTCCTCTTTTTTGCCCCCATAGCTCCCCTCCACCCGGTTCCCACCCCACCCCAGGCCCTCACCACCCCACTGTTCACGTCCATAGGTACTGCATACATGCATATAGGATCTTTGTCCAATCTCTTCCCGCACCCCCCACACCCCTTTCCCCTGAGAATTGTCAGTCCACTCCATTTCCATGCCCCTGATTCTATTACATTCACCAGTTTATTCTATTCATCAGATTTTTTATTCATTTGATTTTTAGATTCACTTGTTGATAGATATGTATTTGTTGTTCATAATTTTTATCTTTACCTTTTTCTTCTTCTTCCTCTTCTTAAAGAATACCCTTCAGCATTTTATATAATACTGGTTTGGTGGGGATGAACTCCTTTATCTTTTTCTTGTCTGTGAAGCTCTTTATCTGAACTTCAAATCTAAATAGCTTTTCTGGGTAATCTTGGTTGTAGATTCTTGATATTCATCACTTTGAATATTTCTTGCCACTCTCTTCTGGCCTGCATAGTTTCTGTTGAGAAATCAGCTGACAGTCGTATGGGTGCTTCCTTGTAGGTAACTAACTGTTTTTCTCTTGGTGCTTTTAAGATTCTTTGTCTTTTGATCTTTGCGTTTTAATTATGATGTGTCTTGGTGTGGTCCTCTTTGGATTCCTCTTGGTTAGGGTTCTCTGCACTTCCTGGGCTTGTAAGTCTATTTCTTTCACCAGGTAGGGGAAGTTTTCGGTCATTATTTCTTCAAATAGGTTTTCAATATCTTGCTCTCTTCTTCTGGCACCCCCACAATTCAGATGTTGGTACGCTTGAAGTTTTCCGAGAGGCTCCTTACACTATCTTCATATTTATGGATTCTTTTTCCTTTTTGCTCTTCCAATTGGGTGTTTTTTGCTTCCTCTTATTTCAACCTTTTGACTTGATTCTTGGGATCCTCTAGTCTACTGTTGAATCTCTGTATATTATTCTTTATTTCAGTCAGTGTATGGCTTAATTTCTGACTGGTCCTTTTCCATTTTTTTGGCATTCTCACTAAGATCCTTGAAGGCCTCACTAAGTTCCTTGGAGGTTTCTAGAAGATTCTTGAGTAACCTTATAACTGTGGTTTTGAACTCTATATCCAGTAGTTTGCTTTCTTCCATTTCTTTCATTTGTGACATGTTTCTTTGTCTCCACATTTTGGCTGCTTCCCTGTGTTTCTATGTATTGGGTAGCTGCTAAGTCTCCCTGAGTTGATAGTGGCCTTGTGTAGTAGGTGTCCTATAGGGCCCAGTGGCTCAGCCTCCCCAGTCACCTGATGTGGACACTCTTGGTGCACCCCTTTGTGGGCTGTGTGCACAGTCTTGTTGTAGTTGAGCCTTGATTGCTGTTGGTATCACTGGGAGGAATTGACATCCAGGCCAATTGGCTGTGAGAACCAGCTGTGTCTACAATGGAAAAGCTGCTGTGCAAGAGACACCCTTCTGGGGCAGTACTTGCTTCAGTGGGGCTTTGGTGCTCACTGCATCTGCCCCTTGAGTGTGTCACTTATGGATGTGAAGAGCTGTAATCTGGTATGGTCTTGCACTGACCACTGGGTACACTGGCTCTTGGATCTCCAAGGAGGTGCAAAGTCAGCCACTACTTGGGGCCACCCAGCAGGAGCTACAGAGAGATCTGTAGATTCCTCCTCTTTGTATCGGGTTTGGAAGTGCCCAGATGAGGCCCAGCTGTGAAGCAAGGCAGGCTGCTGCTGGTGCCAGCCTTGGGCCTTCTTTTGATAGCTTTGTGGCTCCCTGACTCAGCTGCAGCTTGTTTGACAGGTTTTGGGCTGAGAAAGGACAGGCCATTCATATGCAAAAACCATTGTGCACAACTTGGGTGGGGTTATAAATTTGGTGGGGTGGGGTCTCAGGGAATCTCCAAGGCAGAGCAAACAGCAATGGCTGCCAGTTAGCCCTGCAGTGGGGAGGTCCCAGCATAGGAACAATGGCCGTTGCGAGCACCTTCGTCTGGAAGAAAGCTGCCCCCATGTTCCTGCCCCGATGCCAGACAATCCAGTTTCTCCCCGTAGGTGTCTGGGTCCCCCAGAGTCATCTGGACCTGGAGCTCAGAGCAAGTGGGAGCTTGTATCTCCCTCCTGATTAAAAAAGCAGCGCACCCGGAGCCAGCTTGTCCCGCACCTCTGCACCTCCTACCAGTCTCAATGCTCTTTCTTCTTTACCTCTCTAGTTGTAGTACTTCCACTCAGCCAGATTTCCTGCAGTTCTGGATGATAGCTGTTCTGTATTTTAGTTGTAATTCTGATGTGGTTGTGGGAGGCAGCAAGTATAGGCATTTACCTATGCCGCCATCTTGGTTCTTTTCGATTTTTTTTTTCCAACAGTGTGGGGCAGTTGCTTCTGCCTGGAGGCTAATTGTCATTTTTAGTCTCTTAAGTTGCCTCAGGACAAGGTGTTTTCCAATAGGGTGGGTCAACTGTCTTCTCCCTAGGCAAGGCAAATGTCTGTATGGGAAAGAAGTCCTCCACTGCGTGAGGGGATGACTCAGCAGAGGAAACTGGGGGTGTCTGTCTTCTGAGCCCTAACACCCAAGTCCCTAATCCTGGCTTCTGCTCACACAGCTCCAGTCCACTCTGCCCTCCCTCTGCTGAAGCACAAGGTAGGTGGCTCCACAGGGAATTTTGTGCATTGGTCCTTTACGAGGGTGCCTGAATCTTCAACTGTCACTCCCTGGCAGACAGCAATCCTGTTGCTTTTCACAGCCAGATGTTATATGGGTACCCTCCTCAGTTTTGGTGGTCTCTGCTGGAGGGGGTTGGGGGGCAGCCAGCTTGGGGATTAGATCCCAGAGTTCTCAGTGGCAACGCGCCACAGCTGAGATATCTCTCCAGAACTTCAGTTGCTGTCTATAGGTGCTAGGCCAGCCCTATCGTGCCTCCACCCCTCCTACCAGTCTCTATGCAGTCTCCACTTTTGGTCCTCGAGTATCAGGGTTCTCTCCTGCGAGTCTTCTGTTGATTATTCCAGAAGTTTTTCTGTATTTTAGTTGTAATTCCAGTTTGTTTCTGGGAGCACGTCCATGCAGCATCCACTTACTCTGCCACCATTTTTAATCTCTCCACATTAGGTCTCCTTAAAAGGAAGTCAAAGCACTGAACCTATGACAGTGGCAGGGTTCGGGTTCAGGCTTCTATTAGTTTTATCACTGTCCAGGGTCATTTGTGAATTAGGATCTGGTTGTGGGAACTCAGACTAAAGAGGCAGCAGGCTCTGAAATCAACCTTCAGAAGCTCTGAAGACTCAAGCTTTGGGTACCTTTCCCTTCCCAGGGTCTCCCCACATACTGGGGAACGCTGCCACTTTCCAAACAAATATTTTGCTCTTCAGAGTAAGAATCCACTAGAAAGCATAAATCTACTAATGGTGGGCCAGTAGTACCTGTGTATCTCCTGTTACATCTTGAATTACTAGCCATGCATTAGGTACTTGAAAATAACTAACTAAAGGATAGCACATGTCCTACTGCAAGATAGCGTCAAGGAAAATATGTGATTTAACCAATGGAAAACAGAAAAAAAAAATCTTTTGATGAGTGACATGTACAATATCAGAGGAAAGTAGCTGTAAAGAGAACTGTTATATATAAAAGGCTTCTTTTTAAATATTTTTTTTATTAATTTCAAAGAGGAAGGAAGAGGGAGAGAGAGAAACATCAATGATGAGAGAGAATCCTTGATCAGCTGCTTCCTGCACACCCCACATTGGGGATCGAGCCCATAACCTGAGCATATGCCCTGACTGGGAATCGAACCGTGACCTCCTGGTTCATAGGTCAACGCTCAATCACTGAGCATTATTTTCACATAATAATATGAACCCATAAGTACCCTTATTCAAGAGTTACCAATGATAAATACTAAAAATTAAGTATTTTACCTATCAACTAAATGTTTAATCAAATAAGAACACCGAGGGTGCATGTAACGTTTTTATTGAGGCACAACAAGGCATTATAACTTGCCTGAACTTGAGGCAGTCAGTTTAGTAAGCTGAACTTTAATACAGTTAAGGGTTAAGTGCAAACAAGATACATTCACAGCTTGACTAGCAAGGCTACATCACAATTTATAAAGTGCCAGATTAGTGCTAATTGTCATTCAGCTTGAAACTTTTCACTTTGGGGAGGAAAACAAAAACAAAGACCTCCTCCTTCCTCTAGGAATGAAAACATTTCCCTAAACCAATTAGTCACAAGGTCAAGGACTACCTTTCCTTTAATCCCACTAATACAGAACACCATTCTTTTGCTGTCAATTGCGCACTGACTTTCAATCTTGATAAAGAAGGTAGCCAGAAAATGTAGAATATTTCCAACTACTTCCATAAATGGCTCCCCTGTGCAAACGTAACCATATCTGGTCTCCCTGGAAGAGCTGAAGAATCGCGTGATTGCTAGCGGTTTCATGGTCTGGAGCACCGTCATTGGCATAGGCAGACACCAAAACCTCTTCGTTCTTCATGAGGTTCACATACAGTGGCACATTCACTGCCAGCTTTAGCATGTGGAAAATGAAAACGTAAGTGCCATTCACCGGGCAATTAAATCTACCCAGCTGAAGATCAAACGTTTCTCCCAAGTTGTTCAGAAGAAGATCAAACACAATAGGTTGGTCTAAAGTTCCCGGGGCGAGATTAGAGGTCCTGGCTGCTGAGAAGGCCACGCGCATCTGCTGAGGCAGGGGATAGACGTGTACCGGCAGGATGGTGGCTGCTGGATTTGTCACGGGCACATCCACGGGCGTCATGCTGCGGGAGTCTCCTTGTCCAGAGTCACCACTGTTGAAGGTTTCGTTGTCTCTTTCTGGGCTGCTCACCTGAGAAGAATCGCTCCACCCTGCTGTTTTATTAGCAACAGTGAGTTTCTCATAATGAAGCAGTTAGCTTTGAACACAATATTTAACATTAGTCGGCTACTGAAACACAGAGATGGATACATTTTATAGTAGGTTCCAAAACAAAAGCAATGAAGTATAGCTACAGTATGCTTTTCAAGGTTTTTCCGGCACTAGGCTTTTATACCACTAAGATTAAAAAAAAAATAAGGCTCCCAAAAGCTTGGATAATTTACCTTGTTAAGATTATTAGCAAAGTCTAAAAACCTAGGTTTGAACATTCTCTTTGCTTCTTTATCTTTCATAATTCTCACTGTTCTAAATTCCTCAGTGATAAACCTACTCAAAGTTTCTGATGTAGAAACACTCAAGAAAACTGAGATTGCGTAAGAGAACCAACTTTTAGAACTACTAGCCATTTGAGGATATTTTGATATGGGACCATGATGAATGCTTGTTCTTTATTTCCAAGTTAATGTGGTATTGTGAAAAGTTTTAAGCACTTACACTTAAATGTTTTAAGTACAAACACTGCTCACGTGTAAGGCAAAGGCAATGCAAATACTGGCTACTTTCTTTTTTTTTTTTTAAACAAAACTGTTTTCCTGTGACAAAGCCAGTTAATCTTTAGTAACTCTTGATTTTCTCGGTTACACTGAATCTTTAAGTAGTACTGTCCACATTTTTTAAAAGTATCACAAGATTCTGCTTTTGTTTCAAGTCTTAATTGTGTATCTCAATTTTAAGTTGCTTATTTCCTATCTTTACGCCTATCTATCAATGTAGTGGAACTAGAGTATTTGCAAGTGCCCATTATTACAAGAACCATCTTCCTGAATCATTCCGTGAAACAATTTGAAGTCGGCACTGTGAATGCACAGGATGGGGGAGAAGTAAAGTTTACAGTTGTTTGTATGGAAAATGACACAATAAAATACCAGAATAAAATCTGTGTTTCCGCATACTCACAACTGTAAACCTGCTTTTGCTCCACCCTGTATATCTAAGGTTAAATTATGCCCTGGTGTCACGAAAACTGAAACGCACACATTTACACTTTTAATTAAATTGAAAACTGATTTCCACAGCCTTTCTAAGTAGTCTAATATCTTTCTCAGGTCTCAGTACTACGACACAAGCAAACTGAAAACCACGAGATAAATGCTGAAAACAGTGTATTTGGGGAGAACGTGACGGAGGATGAGGTAGTTTGGGCAAATAAACTACTCAGTTCATTATCCTTACCTCTTGAATTTGCCCGAGGACCACCAGATGTCCCTCCGCGCTTGTAACACTGCTGGAAATTTTCCTAAAATGGCATAAAAAATGTAAGACAATAATTAGTTATTACCCAGGATGACTGGCTGGTCATTCTCTAAGATTAAAGTCCTCTAAGCCCTTTATCTGGCCTTCTCCAGCAACCCAAGAGGATCAGATGTCTCCAAACACACACACACACACACACACACAAATAAATAAATAACAATGGCAACAGTAGAAATACTTGCTTCATCTGTTAATGAACCTGACCAATTGGATAAGTTATTACTTTTTAAAAAAAAAAAATTTATTGAGGGGAGGAGGGAGGAGAAAGAGAGAAGCATCGATTTATTGTTCCTCTTATTTATGCATTCATTGGTTGATTCTTGTATGTGCCCTGACCTGAGATTGAACCCACAACCTTGGCATATTGGGACAACACTCTAACCAACTGAGCTACCCAGCCAGGACCTACACTGAGGGGCCAGATTATTATGATCTCTGAATGCATAATAAGGTGGCCACTCAGTGTGTGTGTGTGTGTGTGTGTGTGTGTGTGTGTGTGTGTGTGTGTATAAGAGGCCCGGTGCATGAATTCGTGCATGGGTGGGGATGGGTGGGGTCCAGCCAGCCTGGCCAGCGGGGAGGAGACATGGGAGGTTGGCTGGCCTGCCTGCTGGTCGAACTCCTGGTCGAGGGGACAATTTGCATATTAGCCTTTTATTATATAGGATATACACTGAGTGGCCAGATTATTATGCGTTCAGAGATCATAATAATCTGGCCACTCAGTGTAGATAGGTTAATACTTGCAAAAACTATAAAGCATCTAGAGAACGCTCTTTAAAAGGTACAATGCTACGTAATGGGAGAAATTAAAAAATATGGCATGGTCTGCCTTGGTTGGTGTAACTCAGTTGGTTGGGCACTGTCCTGTGCTCCAAAAGGTTACTGATTGAAGTCCTGGTCAGGGCACATGCCCAGGTTGCAGGCTCCATCCCCGGCTGAGGGCAATGCAAGGGCAGCCAACTGATGCTTTGTTCTCACATCAATGTTTTTTTTCTCTCTCTCCCTTCCTCTCTAAAAAATCTTTATTCAAAAAAATATATGGCATGATCCTCTGTCCCTCATCTCAAAAAAAAAAAAAAAAAAGATAATAAAGCAATAACACAGACTATTTAAATCTTACTCTATTTATAAACCAAACTGTAAAGGTAATTACAAAGTATGTTAGGGCTTTGTTTTGTCTTGACAGGCGATTGATATGAATTATATTGTACAAATGTATTAGTCCCTGGAAATGTAATCTATTATCTTCAAGAAAAAAATGTTCAAGAGGCAACATTTCAAACTACCTCCCAAGTATGGTAAAAGTCTGCCTCCATACAACCCATAAAAAGAATACTTATGCCCTACCCGGTTTGGCTCTGTGGTTGAGCATCAACCTATGAACTGAGAGATCATGGTTCGATTCCCGGTCAGGACACATGCCCAGGTTGCAGGCTCAATCCCCAGTGCCGGGCGGTGGCGGGGGTGGGGGGGGTAGCCAATCAATGATTCTCTCTCATCATTGATGTTTCTATCTCTCTCTCTCCCTTCCTCTTGGAAATCAATTTTTTTTTAAGACTTTACTATACTTGATATCTAGAAAAGTTAAATTTAAGGCCATATAGTAAAGTTAAAATCATGGGCTTCAAAGTTAAGAAATTTGCATTCTAATCTTAGTCCTACTGTTTACTTGCTGAGTGACCTTAGATGAGTTATTTAACTTGTTTCTGAACCCCCGTTTCTCTTATAGGGTGGAAGAGTAAATGAGTTCATACAAACAACATGATTACTACAATCCTTCAAACATTCTATGTTGACAGTTATGGGTTATTAGAAAAGCTTCCAACTTAACTCTTAACAGTACTTACAAGTTAAAACTAAGAGTGCCTTATACAAAAAATATTATGACCGCACTATAATTTAATCACCAGCTTAGCATCAACAACTGTACTACTGTTCAACTATGACAACTATTCTTACCCTTTGGGAATACGGTGTCCCAGGATACTCTCTAGCTTGGAATTGTAGCTGGCTATAATTTCCATTGGAAACTGAAGGAGGTCCTCTATAAGTATCAAAACCTAGTAAATAAACAACTTACATAAAATTATGAGCAAACTTACACTAAACTTTTTAAGTAGTCTAACTGTATACCATTTTAAAAGTAAAGCTGATCCTATAATGCCAACATTCAATTTATGCCTTCGTTAAGCAAACTCTATTAATATTGCTTTCCACAATAAGACACACATTTATAAAACATTGCTGACTTCTAATAAGCCAACTGCAGAAACTTACTATTGCTAGAATGCAGGAGGGGGTGGAAATAGTGGTAAGGTAAGTAGGTAGTTAAAGCTTCTGTGTAGAGTACTTTGCTAACACCAAGCTTGACTGGAATACCTGGAACTACATTTACAACTAAAAAGAATATCACTTTTACAGTCTCAAAGTTTATGTTTTTATCTGTGGCACACACTGATACACAAATCACTAGAAAATGGGCTTTGTCTAATTATGACACATTTTGAGCAATCAAATGAATTAACAAAAGAAAAAAATTTTTCAAGTATGAAAATCAAAATTCATTCCTGGGGGAGGGAAAGATGCTCAACCTTGCACTTCAGTAAATAGCAGGATGAATCTGCCTTTCATACAAAAAGTTCTCTGTTATAAAGAATAGGGATATTAAAAACTGTACTTTGCAGAAATAGGATCTTATTTACTAGTACTACATTATAAGTAACAACTACAAAAAGAAACAGGTAAAGTAAAAAATAGTTTGAGTCAAGTACATACATAGACAAAACAATCCAGTATAATCCAATGTTATCCAGAGCATACCTTTATAACCTCCCGGGGACCGATACGTATTGGTTAGTAATCTCCCACCACGAGTGCATCCTCTAACGGATCCCCGGCTACTGGCAAATGGTTGAGAGGGCCTGGGAAACACATCCGTCTGTGCTGGGTAAAAGGCAAGGCTACCATTGCTTACTTGAATAGTTCCATCAGGATAACTTGCTGCTTAAAGAAACAGTTTTAAAGTCCAAGAGTTAAACTGTAATAAAGATTCAATATTCTTTACACTAAAAAAGTCACTATATATCAAAACCTTTAATACAATGTTCTCCCTTTAAAAAAAATGCAGGTGCTATGTATGTGTGAAATCTCTCTATATATACAGGGTGGGGCAAAGGTAGGTGTACAGTTGTTCATATGGAAAATACAATAATCAATAAATAATAATACAAGAATAAACTCTGTGTTTCAAGTACTTACAACTGTTAACCTACTTTTGCCCCACCTATATCTATATATATAAAAGGCTAAGCAACCATCCGACCATCCAACTGGTAGCTATGATGTGCAATGACCATCAGAGGGCAGACGCTCCAATCGGTAGCTATGACGTGCACTGACCACTAGGGGGCAGATGCTCAATGCGGAGCTGCTGAACTGCGGTGACTTGGCAGTGGTGGTTCTCAGGAGACACACCCCGGAACCAGAGAGGAGGGAGCCTGATTCCAGGGTGCATCACCCAAGGACCGCCCTCTCGCAATCAGGGACCCCTAGGGGGATGTCGGAGAGCCAGTTTCGGCCTGATCCTCGCAAGCCAGGCAAAGGGACCCCACCTGCCAGAAGGACCCTGCTCACTCCACAGATGCCCTTTAAGCCACAGCGCAGCCCCAGATGCAGCCTAATGGGGAGGGACCAGGGAGGGACCCTGGGAGGCTGGCTCCAGGGCATGTCCGGCCTGTCTAGCCCAGTCCCACCCCTCCGGCCACCTTCTAATTAATTTCCTTTCAATGTGCGCGAATCTGTGCACCAGGGCACTAGTATTTAAATAGAACATTATTCAGCCTTAGAAAGGAAGGAAATTCTGACACATTCTACAACACGGAAGAATCTTGACACTATGCTGAGTGAAACAGGCCAATCACAAAAAGATAAGTACTGTGATAGCGCTTACATAAGGTAAGTACCCAGAGTAGTCAAATTCATACAACAGAGTAGAAGGGTGGTTGCCAGCATTTGGAAGGAAAGGGGAATGAGGAGTTAAATGAGTATAGAGTTTCAGTTGGAGAAGATGAAAGTCCTAGATATGAAGGATGGTGATGGCTGCACAACAATCTGAATGTACTTAATGCCACAGAACTCAATATATAAAAATGATTAAATTTATAAATGTTATGAGATATATATATATATATATATACATTACCACAGTTAAAGAAAAAAAAAGCTAACTATTCCAGATCAGGGAGTAAAAGAAAATGAATGTTCACCACTATTGTAATTGAGAAGGCATATGACAAAAATATCCTCTCAGGAAATTACCTGCCCTGTGTTTTCACAGTACAGGTGAGAACAGAATGAGGTCATTTGTGGCTAGGTCCAGGGATTTACATTTACTACCTCTGTGACCAGGTCCCCAGAAAACACAGTTCATCTGCTCAGGTTTAAGTTTTAGAAGACTCACTAGGGGTCTAAAATACCAACACTAAAAACTTATAAGTACTTCTTAAAATAGGAAATAACTACAAAGTTGCTTATTCTTTCATGATTTACAATAGTATGAAAGATCAAAATAATCTCTCATCTCTAAGCAAACAGTAGAATAAGCATACCAAGTTATATTGTCAGATTAACCAATGCTTTTATTGTAAGACAAAAGGAGAGAGAAAAGGCCAAATAGCCATCTGTCTGTGCTAAAAGAGTTAATAGAATGGTTTCAAACCCTTCATAGAAGCAACTGGACAATGCCCTATCTACCACAACCACGGTCGATGGCAATCAAAGCAATCAGATTTAAAAATATGAGCCTATATATTCAACTAAGTCAACTATCTAATTTCCACTTCTACAAAAGTTAAAATGGTAAACTTAACAGAGGAAAAAGCATCAAATATTTGTCAACACTTGAACATGTAAAGAGATAATGTTTACTGTTCGGGAAAGAACCGCTAAAGTATCACTACAGAGCTGCTTTCCAGTTAGCTGTCATCTAAGTCTTCAAAGACCATACACCAAGGCCTTACCAGTCTCTTGAGAAAGAACAGTTTGTTCCACGTGGATGGCTGGCAGTTGGCACTGGAGTGGTGTTTGTGTACTCGCTGTAGTAAAACTTTGATTGTAGCCAGGTGGATAGGGGGATTCTTTTGTTTCTTGTTCTTTCCGTGGAGGCAGAGGTGCATTAACATTAAATACCTTAAAAGACAGGGGTATGCTGAGTCATTTGTGAAGTTTCATAAAAAATAATTAAGGGTGGCATCCAGCAAAACTCTGCAACATTCAAAAGCTTCTAATTGATGGCAAAGGACTTGAATAAACATTTCTCCAAAGAAGATTCATGACCAATAAGCACATTAAAATATGCTCAACATCATTAGTTATTAGGGAAATAGAAATCAAAATTACACTGAGATACTACTTCATCATATCCATTAGGATGGCTATTGTTTTTAAAAAATAGAAAATCCAAGTGTTGGCAAGGTTGTGGTCAAGTTGGAATCCTTGTGTGTTGCTAATAGGAATGTAAAATGGGGCGGCCACTGTAGAAAGCAGTATGGTGGTTCTTCAAAAAGCTAAACATAGAATTATCATATGATCCAATAATTCTACTTCTAGACATATACCCAAAAGAATGGAAAGCAGAGGTTCAAGTAGATATTTGTACACCAATGTTCACAGCAGCACTATTTATAACTAGAGGCCCAGTGCACGAATTCATGTACCAGTGGGGTCCCTCAGCCTGGCCTGCAGGATCGGGCTGAAACCGGCTCTCCAACATCCCCTGAGGGGTCCCAGATTGCGAGAGGGCACAGGCCAGGCTGAGGGACCCCACTGGTGCATGACTGGGGCCAGGGAGGGATGCGGGAGGTTGGCTAGCTGGGGAGGGACCACGGGAGGGCTCCAGGGTGTGTCCAGCCTCCAGTCCCAATCAGCCGGACCCCAGCAGCAAGCTAACCTACTGGTCGGAGCATCTGCCCCCTGGTGGTCAGTGCACATCATAGCGACTGGTTGACCAGTTGACTGTCTGCCCCCTGGTGGTCAGTGCATGCCATAGTGAGCCGTTGAGTGGCCTTAGCATATCATTAACATATTACACTTTGATTGGTTGAACGGACGACCAGATGACTGGACACTTAGCATATTAGGCTTTTATTATATAGGAAGGATAGCCAAAAGGTGGGAACAACCCAAGTGTCCATCAACAGATGAACTGGTAAACAAAATGTGGTATATACAAACAGTGGAATATTATTTAGCCATAAAAATGAATGAAATTCTGATCTATGCTATAACATGGATGGACCTTGAAAACATTATGCTAAGTGAAACAAGCCAGATACAAAGGACAAATATTGGGATTCTACTTATATGAGGTGCCTAGAATAGGTAAATTCATAGAGATAGAAAGTGGACTAGAGGTGACCAGGGGCTTGAAAGAGGGAGAAATAAGGCATTATTGAGTCTGTTTGGATGATGAAAAAATTCTAGAAATAGACAGTGATGATGGTTGTACAATACTATGGATGTACTTTATGCCACTGAAGTATATACTTATAAATGGTTAAAACAGTAAATTTTATGTCATGCATATTTTACCATAGTAAAAACAAAAACTTCTATTTGATTGCTGACAGAATTTAAACCCATATACAAAAGTTAATCTTCCTGCTACTGTGCTATCATAATAATGCTCACTGAGAATGAAAGCTATATAGGGGAAAGTGGTACTCTTTCAAAAACTATAAAGATGAGTGGGGGGAAAAATCTGCAATGTACTGAATTTCTATCATGTGGCAGGCCATGACCTATCCAGACTCTGACCATTGTCTTTAAAATAGCACTTCTCTTACTTTCTAGCCTCCTTATCCTGCTCCATTTTTCCTCACAACACATAGCACCTGATGCATTTTATATATATACTTTTCTCTCCAGCCCCCCACCTTCTTAAAAAAACAAAACGAAATGTTAAGATTCTTGAGCACAAAGACTTGTCTCTTTTTCATTGTTATAACCCCAGAAGCTGGCTCCATAAAATACCTGTTTTTTAATGAATGAATGAGTGAGTGAATGAATGAACAAATGAATACCAATTTGTACTAGATAGAATTCAAACAGGTGGAGAAAACAGATTGGCATGAGCAAAAAGGTATTGTGGCAAGAATGTACAAGGCAAGCGCAGGGGACTAGTCTGACAGGTTATACCAGACTTCGGAAGTTATTGAGTGTCGGACAAAGGACTTTCCATTTCATTCTGTAATGGACCACTGTTTGCTTTTAATTAGGAATAGGAAAAAGATTGTAAAACCAATGTGGCAATTCTATGCAAGATGGGCTGACAGGGAAAGAGAGAAAGCAAAGAAACTAAGCTGTTCTGAGTGGCCACGCAGGAAGTCATAAGATCAGTGAATTCAGGTCTCTGAATTCACCAGCCTATCTCCCTGCATTGTGCCTATTTTCCATTGCCACTCCACTGGCCTCATTACTGTCACTCAAAGTACCTGGAATTGGACATTAAGCACCATCAGGAAAGGTACTTATTGCCTAAGACTTTCTGTGGGGTTTTTTTCTAAAACTGTTTTATACTACTCTGTGTTTAAAGAACATAGAAACCTAGTTGTAATAGTACTATGAAAATTTTTAGATTACAATTTGTCATCCAAAATACCACACATATCTGAATAATTGTCTAAAAACTTACACATGAGATCAAGATTAGATCAAATGAAAGTTTCAACAATGAGAGAACAACCAGGTACGTGTCCTCTGTGTCTGGTTTTGATGCAATGGAACATCACTAGTGTGATATTAGAAATGGTCAGTATAGGCCCGGCCAGTGTAGCTCAGTGGTTGAGCATCCATCCATGAACAGGAGGTCACGGTTCAATTCCCGGTCAGAGCAATGACCAGAGTGCGGGCTCCATCCCTAGGAAAAGGCATGCAAGAGGCAGCCAATCAATGTTTCTCTCTCATCATTGATGTTTCTGTCTCTCTCTCTCCCTCTCCCTTCCTCCCTCTGAAATCAATAAAAACATTTTTAAATAAAAATATATTTTAAAAAAATAAATGGTTAATATTATTCATATGTTCATACAAAATTATGTTTCTCACTCACACCGTTCATTTGTTTTCGAAGGGTCCTCAGCTTTGCCTGCTACTAATTTTCACACGGGGCAATGCTCCTATAAAACACGCATCAAAATTATTGAGGTTTTCCTCTACCAACACAAACAATATTTCCACCGGACAAATGTAAATTCTACCAGTCCGAATAAGAGTAACCCAATGGCAGATGTATTCACACGGTAACCAATAACAGATGTAAGAGAAACAGTGGCTTTTTCACAGGAATAATGCATTGCAGTCATCATTCACGGTTCGTACTCACTGTCTGCATGGCTTGAAAGGGCGCTGTGCCAATGGTTCCTGAACTACTACTTGCTGGAGGTGACGGGAAACCCTGTTCAGGGCCCTTTGACATGGGAGGGTTTGGCGAAGCCAGTGAAGATGGCTGTTTGTTTGGGGGATCTGCTGCCTGGGGAGGAGAAATGCAGCATCAGCCAATCACCTACCGTATAGCATGCAGTTCACATCCCCTAAACCCAGGCTAGCGTAAGTCAGCAAGTTCCACAGGATGACAACTGGACACAGGAATGCAAAAGAATAGCTTCTGCTTACAGTTTCAAACCTCAGCTGCTGAGGATGCACACTAGCGTCTGTTTACCCAGCTTGCTGACGAAGCGAAAGAGTCTCACCAATAATCAGTCTAACAGATGAGGGCTGAACTGTTCAGGAGTATCTAGTCCTTTTCAAACCCTGAAATGGTATTTTCCATTAAGTTAAGAGTCTCAATTGTATCAAATTCATACAGTAGAATTAGGCTTTAGAAAAGCTTGGGTTACTTCCTGAGTTAGTTGTTAACATTTTCCTGTTTAAAAATCTTATTAGTGGACTTCTAGGTCAGCTGCCTAACAGAATCAAGCTTGAACTAATTTAAATAATCCTTATCTAAGGGAAGGCTTAAAAAAATTACCAAAATTCAATCCCAATGAGGTTCTGAAGCAGAAAGCTTTGACTCGCTTGGTAACAAATACTTTCTCTTCTTAAAATGAGGAAGCAAGTAATTTCAATTTAGACCAAGTCAGTACCACAAAAACTAAAGTTCATCTATATTTTCTTATATTCTGTAAAACATATACATTCTTATATAATAGTTAAAAAACACACATCCACAATGAAACCTAAGAGTTGATATATTAATACCAAAAAAAACCAAAATCATCCTATCTTGCTATATCTATTTTAAGAATTTACTGAAACTATTAGCAAAAAAAAAAAAAATCACTTTAGAATTGAAAGCATAAATATTGTAAAATACTTTTGACAAAATTAGGCAAAAAGAGAATGTAAACCATTCCAGATGAATAAATGCTAATAGCATCACTATAAAGTTATTGAGTGTTCACAGTTATATGAATAAAAATATTTTTCTTCTCAGAATTTCTTCAATATAAATATGGCGAGGAAACTTGACCTAATCCTACCTAGAACTTTTCATCTTTTTTAACAGTAGCAATTTGGACAAATTTATTGCATCTGATAAAGCAAGACTCTAGTGAGCCTACTTTACAGCAAAGCCACAGTAAAGTTACCTGTGTAAGTGTCAGGACCACAACATCTACAGAAAGCAATACGGTAGTACAGTATAAATGTTACATTGTTCAATGGGTCGTGCGTGTAATTCACAAAATAAGCTGGTTCTGCTATTCTCCAAGACAGAAAAGAAATCAAGACCATTAGTCTCTCATTACCTCAGGGGTCTCTGAAGGCATAAACTCTGTTTCAGATCCCGAAGAAGCCGGATCGGTAGTAACCAAGCAAGCACTTGAGCTACTGGTAACTGGAGAAACAGCAGCCTGGACACAGGAAGACATAAAACTTTATAAAAGGCACATTTTGTTCACATTATATTTCTTGGGCCTTGGGCTTCCTAATACGTTATTATTATTGAGAGCTCATTAATGCTAAATACTTCACACTCTCTAACATTTAATCCAACAGTAAGCTTTTAGTTTTGTTTGTTTACTATTCTTTTAGAGGTCACCCAAGACTTTTAACATGAACCCTCGATTAAAATTTCAATATGAATAAGTACTTTTCCCACTTCCTGGATAGTGTGAAGATTTTGAACACTACTATCCTCATTTTATTGACAATCAGGCAGAGGCAAAGAAAGATTAAGTCATTTACCCAAGATCACACAAAATTAAGTGGCAGAGCTGAGATTCAAACCCAAGCAGTCAGCTACATTGCCTTTCCAGGCCTGGTCACCAAAGGACACATCTAATCCCATCCTCACTTATCAAGATTCTTGGCCCTGGAAACTTGGGGCTAGATTTTCACTCTGGCACTCAATAGCAATTCACTGGAAGATGAGCTCAGGGCGCATTTAACACTCTAGGCATAGCTCTGCCAGGGATCATAGTAACTGTTTTTACTCTGAGTACTCTCAGGGTCTTAAAGAGGTAGGTAGGAATATAAATAGAAAGGATAAACTCTGTATAAATCACAATGGCATCAAAATTCTAACAAAAAATTAAAGCTAACAATATTTATTTTAAAAAATTAGGAAAAAGCATAGTAGGAATTAAGGCTGTGACAACTGTAACCAATAAAAAACTAATAGAGTGGCTAGGAATTCTATGGTACAACAGGTATTAGATATAATGGAGAGAGACCCACAAGGTCTTACATATCAGTGAATCCACTCCTTTTATCTAAATGCATTGATGCAGTTCTCAGAAGCCCAAGCAATAAAATGGGTGAATTGGAAACTAATTAACGGTAACCAATATCAAACCAGTTATGGTTCAGTGACCTTCTAGAAGGAGTCACCATGATATAACACTTCTTGGGAAGGAGATGGGGTCCAAGTTTACAAAAGGCCTTACGGGGGAAAAAAATTTATATCCTTTACAACATTTTATATAACTAAATAAATAGGTACAATTTGGATCTGACCAAAATATTAGAACTATTATGAGACTGGAGAGTTTCTAAAATGGGGCCGTTCTTCTGGCCCTCTCCTAGAAACTGCCCTAAGTAAGTAGGACTGATTATGGCGGAGACATAAGGAGGCTCTAGCCACAGAAAGATTCTCAGATGCTAAGTGAAGGCGACTCAGGCCACTTGATAGTTAAGATTTAAAAGACTTGAATTTTAGTTAAAAGGTTCACTTAACAAAAAAGATAAAGAAACATTTTTTGTATTAGTATTTATTTAGAAATTAAGGCAATTCTTAATTCCAAATTATTGCTCTTTAAGTACACCAGCTGAAGGTCGTTTTAAGTATTGGTGAGTAAACATCATGTTACAGACCAGAACTATTACACCAGGCCGGTGGCTTTCCAAAAAAAAAAAAAAAAAAGTAATTAATTTGTCAATTGAACCCTAACAGCTGAACAGATAAAATGGAGCTCGTTAGTTACAGCAGTGACTGGGGTGAGAGACCTTGCCCAACAAACACATTTTGAAAATTGAGCCATACCTTATTAAAATAAATAGAAACCACTGTAACACTGTAAGCAAATGATATTATTTTCTCAGAAGTTTTTGAGAAGAAAGACAATTATTGACCCACCTGGTTAAAATATTTAACATACTGTCAAAGTAGCTACTATCAAGAAAATTGCCAATAAGGCTTTCAGAGGGATCCAGAGAAAATATTCTTAAAAGATAATGACCAGAAAACTTGAGCTTACCATTGATGGAAATGCAATGTGGCATTTACAGACCTCAATGATCTGGTCCCTTTATATCTCTAAGTGTGTTCTGTTAAAATTAGTTCCTCAGAATGTTAACTATTTGGGGGAAGGAGCAACGGCTAACCAAGAATTCTTAAAAAGAATTTTTAGACCCTTTACTATGCTGATATATTAAGTTACTTAGGTAGCTCAGTAGCAAAGGAAAATTCCCAGACAAGGTACCTCTGGATTCTTCAGGAGTGCTCTTTCCTTACTAAGTCAACTAGCTTTCTCCATTATAATTTACTAGGAGCCCAGAGCGTGATTCGAAATTGCACGGTGTCACCCACCCTCGAGTCGCCGGTCTGGCCCTGCATCCCTCTCCAGCCCTTGAAGCAGCCATGGCCCCTGCTGATCAGGCCCTCCCCCAGCACAGGTGCTTGGAGGTCCCTGCCGCCCAACCCCCAATGCTGCACATGCAACCTCCTCCTGTCCAGTTGACCCGTTATGGCGTCCCAGTTAATTAGCATATTTATCTAATATGTATAAAATGTCTTCCCATGGTCACTAGGGAATCTTTTGAGGACTGGTTGTACTTAATCTAAAATCCAGACATGTATATTAGAATCACTAAGTCTGCTCATTCTTGCCAAAGTAAAAGTTTTTTTCCCTGAATAGCAAAGAAGAGTAAATGAAATATTAATTTGGAGAAGTTACCTGTAATGGCTCTTGAAGAAAATCATTTTGACTGGTTAGATTTTCTTCTGTAGTTGCTGCAGAGAGTGAAATCAACAGTAAACCACTGAGGGAGGAGAAAAGTTTCTGCATATCAACTGGGTGGAACTAAAGTTTATACTTTACAAAAAAATAAAAAAAAAATAAAAACAAAACAGTAGCTGAAAAGACTAGGTCTCAAGTCCATCATGAGTTTTCTATTAGAGCGCTACAAAGAGTCAGAGAAAATGTAGAGGAGGAGGATACTAGTTCTATCTATGATACATAATATTTCAAGGTTAAATGGGCAAAAGCAGCATATCAAAGCCGCCAAACGAACAGAAATACAACTTTTAAAAATAGTTGGCTCAGTGGCTGAGTGTCAACCTGTGAACCAGGAGGTCCCGGTTCTAGTTCCCGTGGGTCAGTGCACATGCCCGGGTTGCAGGCTTGATCCCCAGTGTGGGGCATACAGGAGGCAGCCCATCAATGATTCTCTCTCATTACTGATGTTTCCATCTCTCTCTCTCCTCTCTTCCTCTCTGAAATCAATAAAAAATATTTTTTAAAAATAATGCTTATAAAAAAATAAATTAAAATAAATAACAGGTAGTAGTAATCTGAAAAGATAAAATCTGAGCTATCATGAATAGTAATTTATTCATGTAAGTTTCAAGTTTCAAAGTAAATCTTAGCTGGGTCATCTGTCTCTTGAGGGTTGTTGTTTTTTCCTCTTTGCTCATGCATATTAATGTACTTTTCAGTTACCTGGTTTCAGTTGGTTTTTCCTTGTTAACGTCCATCAGTTTTGTTAATTACTCTAGTTTTTCCTTACTTCAGCCAGGAATTGCTGTATAATCTTACTACAGCTGGGCTATGTCTTTGATTACATCACCCTTCCCCTGAGATAAACTAGTGTAGAGCAAAAGGCCTAAAGTTGGAACCATCAGACCAGATTCAAATCTAGGCTCCATCATTAATTACTACATTACTCAGCATACTAATTATCTCTGAGGCAACTTCACTTATAGTCAGGATCCAAGAGCCTCAATGCTAGATTTATACAGTTGAAAGGAGTCAAGCAAGTTCTAGTGAGAATTCACTCCAAGAACAGAAAAAAATTGCAAAAACAGCTACTGTGCATTTCCATTCACCCATCCGGAGACTTTCTCTAAAATGCAAATATCCTAATGGGAATTTACCCATATATAACCAATAATATATGGATACTTAGAATAAATTAACACATGGACAGAGATTAACCATTAAGATATCTAGAATAAAATTGCTTGTAAAAGAAATAAATGCTAGACCTACAGATCTTTGTTCCAGGTCTCAAGAATGATTACATACCTGCTGGGCTCCCTGGCGTAACAGAAGGCGACTGTGAGGATGGAATTGCACTTGAAGGTTTGTCAAAATCCAGAACAGATTCCTAAAGCCAAGTTTTTAAATAATGAATAGAAACAAAGGTTATTCATATAAGAGCTACTGCCATTAAATGATTCATGATGTTGTCCATAGCTTATTAGGCATAGGAATCTAGCTAATAACTATCTCAAAAGACTTTACAGAAGCAGAAATTAAGAGTTAAAATGAAAAACTAAAGTAATTGTCAAACTTTAAAACTGTGTCAATTGCAATAAAACTACAATATTAATTTTAAGGCCTGCCTTAAAAAACCTCCTGACTTGAGGTCTTAAACAAAGGCATTAATCCTAGTAGAGACTGAACCCTCGTTTTTATTACACCCAAACAATGAGAGGGTCTAATTATTTTGTCTCAACCACTAAACTAGCTCATGGCATTAAATACTTTCATGATGAGAAGCCATTCTCCCCTGCCATCTGCCTATCTTGGTTCTCCCAGAAATGTTTCCAACATTTTGAATACTTAAGCTACACACTTGTAGTGATCATTTTAGTTCTTTATCTTTAGATAATATGAAGGATAAGCAATTCCCCCATTGTACAAATAAGTAGAGGGGTGGAAGCGAAATAACTTGCCATAGATTCTACAGCTGGTAAACTGGTAGGAGTGTGATTTAAACACGGACCTAATTCCAAGCTCAAGATCTTTTTAGTACTCAAGACTATCTTATTTGTCTATAATATCACACTATTCTGAAATTCTGCAAGAGTCTGTATGATACAATTTAACATTTAACTATTGGCTTAACACATGTTCACAATCTTATACAACTGGGATCTAAACTCCTTAAAGGCAATGAATGTCTTATCATTTTCTCTACACAAGGGCTCTTATCAGAATACCAAGCAAGAGTAGGTTCTCACAATCTCAGTGGAAACTACTGGTGATCTATAGCTATAAAAAGCACCATACGCTTTTTACATGTTTAATTCATTTTGTAACAACAAACAGAAACAGAAACTATTATCCTTACTTTTAAAGGAAACTGAGGCAGTAACTTGCCTAAACTCTCAGAGCTAGAAAGTGGCAGAGCCAGGATTCATACTCATTCCGGAACACCGGAATCTATGCTCTTAGCAACTTCGTTATAATGCTGTGGGTCAGAAGCGAGTAGCCCCATGAATATAATTTAAGATTCATTCAATAATGACTCATACTTGCATAAAGTTACAGGTTCCTTGAATTTGGGTCATCAGATCCTGCAGTTTTTCTTTCCTCAATACTGGATCCTTTGGAAGGGGAGAGGAAGAACCTACAGGCTGATGCATGGGCTTAGGCACCTACAAGACAAACCCATAAAGTATTAAGGGTAAAATTCAACTTAGATACCCTAATTTAGGAATCTTGGCCTGTCATTACATCTAAATGAAATCAAAACACATAGCAATGCTCATTTATCATATTTATCTCAGGTAAAGAATTTCCACCTAAATGCATTTTCTAAATAATCTAATCAAACTTTAAACACTTTTCCCCCCACCCCCTTCCGAATAACTTTAATGGAAATCTTTCTAAAACATCCTCTTCTTAAAGAGAAGACCCAAGGCTTGGCTGAGGTGGCTCAGTGGTTGAGCGTCAACCTGTGAACCAGGAGGGCACAGTTCGATTCCGGTCAAGGCACATGCCTGGGTTTCGGGCTCTATCCCCAGTGTGGGGCGTGCAGGAGGCAGCCGATTAATGATTCTCTCTCATCTGATGTTTCTCTCTCTCTCTCCCTCTCCCTTCCTCTCTGAAATCAATAAAAATATTAAAAATTAAAATAAAGAGAAGACCCAAAATAACAGGGCTTGATAGGAAGTTCTTTCATTGTGGACTTCAGTTACTGTATGTCTTCTAGGCCAAGATGCCACTGGCTCTAAGACACACCAATGATTTTTTTTCCTATGGAAAAAATTACTACTACTACATTAAATATACATCCCATTTTTAAGATGTATCTGATTTCAGAAACACGAATATGTAAAAATATATACATGTACCCTAGAATTGAGGAAATATACTATTAATGTTTTGTTAAAAAGTAAGTATACTTTGAGGGGCTAATGGTGTTTATAAGGTGGTTAACCCTCATGCTAAATTGCTTCAGATTGCTGCACACCCTGAATTCAACCTGTTTAGAGTTACTTCTTACAGCTGTCAGCATGCCTCTCCCTTCCAGCACCTCTTCTCCAACTTTTAATGTATTCGGTAGTCACACAGCTCAATTGATCAAAGTATCCCATAAAATAAGAGTTAACATGCCCTAAGTGAATGAATGAAAAGCTCCTTTAGGAGAAAAGTATGAGCATTAGTGTTTCATTTCATGTTATCTAGTCTTTTGTCTTTGAACCCTATTTTGCCCTTGACTGTACTTACTCATGTTCTAGACAGCTGAGCTTGCAAGACAGATGCAGAAACAAATATTGAATTATACACAGAGGTGTCCTGTCAGCCACTGAGAGACCTTGCAAATTCAGTATAATGCTGTGCCATAAAAGCAAATTAAATCAGTTCTGACCTTTACAACTAAACACCCCTGATTTCAAATTATTCTGCAAATGTCATAGTATCAATATTCTGGTATGGTAAAGGCTCAGCACTGCTATACCCAGTGGAATTTTAAGTTGGGTGTTTTAAATCAGCATTGAGGCATAAAACTGGGTGGTTTGTGTGTTTTTTTTAATATATTTTTATTGATTTCAGAGAGGAAAGGAGAGGGAGAGAGAGATAGAAACATCAATGATGAGAGAGGATCATTGATCAGCTGCCTCCTGCACACCACACAGAGGGGATCAAGCCCGCAACCCGGGCACATGCCTTTGACCAGGAATCAAACCTGGACCTCCTGGTTCATAGGTTGACGCTCAACCACTGAGCCATGCTGGCTGGGCCAAAAAAAAACACAACACTGGGTTTTTAAATATAAGTTTCTCAAAATGACATATTACAATTACTGTGTGTGATATCTGGTTAGTGAAATAACACTATCAATCTTCTGCAGGCTCAGAAAGATGTGAAAATTAATATTAGCACCTGAAGAAAGAGGAAGAGAGGAGAGCAAAAGGAGACAAGTAAACTCTAAAATTCCCTTCGTGGGTAGAACGGAGGTAGGGGTAATTTATTTATAAAATGCAATGCTTTGATTTCCCCAAGCAAAATGTTTTTCACACCATTGGAGGACCAAAGGTTTATCCGAAAACTTTTGGCTAAAATGGCACGGAAGTGTAAGGAACAGTACTAGAGAGGAAGAACACTGCGAGGATAAAACGTTCACACTGCTTAAGCAAATGAGGTGGGGCCAAGTTTGCATTTAAATAGTGGAACATAAATTATAATTTAATAAAAATATAATGCTAACTAGCACTGTATAAAAGGATTATACATCATAATTCTTCTTATTTTCCTTTCTCCAACTACAGGATATCTGCAACCACTATGGACCTTCTTCAACGAGTACAGGCTAATCTGAGTGACTACAAATGAGTGAAAGAGAAGGAAGAGAACACAAGTCACCCATGGACCAGGTGAAAGGTAACAAGTCTCCCACCTGGGACATGCATTTACATCTCTCACTTGTTCACATTATGGTCTTGTCTCAACTATCCACTATCTTGACGTCATACCATGTCATTAAATTTTTGGCATTAAAACAGTATTTCCTCATTGGGGAAATTTCATCTCAGGTTAGGCTCAACAGACTGACTAGGTCTACTTCCAATTTTCAAGGGAAAACAATAAATTACACATTAAAGAGTTAAGTGAAATACTGTATACATTA
This sequence comes from Eptesicus fuscus, assembly GCF_027574615.1. Lineage (NCBI taxonomy): Eukaryota > Metazoa > Chordata > Mammalia > Chiroptera > Vespertilionidae > Eptesicus > Eptesicus fuscus. The sequence continues at coordinate 70,534,976 of NC_072479.1, read as the reverse complement.
ATTTAACATGGGTTTTGTTGATTTCTTTCTTTTTTTTTTAAAATATATTTTATTGATTTTTTACAGAGAGGAAGAGAGAGGGATAGTTAGAAACATCGATGAGAGAGAATCAGCTGCCTCTTGCACACCCCCTACTGGGGATGTGCCCGCAACCAAGGTACATGACCTTGACTGGAATCGAACCTGGGACCCTTGAGTCCGCAGACCGACGCTCTATCCACTGAGCCAAACCGGTTTCGGCTCTTTGTGTTTTTTTTAAGAAAACTAAAGTTATCATTACCACAACTCCTTATTTATGTCTACATTGCCAGGCACAGGCTGATAGAGATTAACTCACATCTTTGGGTTCTGCATTAAACTTCCTGGGCAGGAGCGGGTCATTTGGTATGAGGCTTCCTGCAGCTGCCCCCCAGGACTTTGGAGAAATCTGTGACTGTGGTGTTAAAGGGTGTTTTGGATGCTCCACATTGTTCTCCCAGGACTTGGGAGTCTCTGCCTGTCTTGCATCCTGTTCTTCACACATGGGAGTGGTCCATGACTTGCTGAGGTCCTGTTCACTCTGCAGGGAAGGTGTCCAAGACTTTGCAGTTTGCTTCTTTGGATCCTGTTCTTTCTGCAGTTGAACTGGCCAAGGCTTTGGTGTCTCCTGCTTCTTTTGTTCCTCTTGAACGTATCCTGCTTTGGGTTTGGGAGTTTCTTGCTTCCACTGGCTAGGAGTTAGCTTGGGTTTAGAGACATCCTGCTTCTTCTGTTCTTCCTGCAGCGTGGACCTGAGCTTGGCCATCTCTTGCTTCCTCTGTCCTGAGGAAACCGCAGGCCGTGCCAGCTCCTGCTGCTTAACAGAAGGCTCCCAGGACTGGAAGGATTCCTGTTTCTTCTCCTCACCAGCTGGTTCAGTAAGCTTATCCCAACATTTGGGGAGGTTTGGTTTTCTAGCATAATCTACTTCCCAAGATTGCTCTTCATGCTGCTTGCTTGAATAATCTACTTCTGCTATGTAGCGTCTGTTAAGAAACTAGACCAGAGGGAAAAAAATGTGCCGAGTCACTAAATGCATAGAAGACCTTGAGGGGAATAGTGAACTCTCTTAGTATCCCTATGTCCATTGGTCTGAACCATTCTACTTACAGGAAATTTCTATTCTTATTCTACTTGAAAAGACTGTCCTACTTTTTTGTCCATTCCTTTCCCCTCTCAATTAACAGGAATACAAACATTGATATGTGAAAAGTAACAATCTATATTTGACTGGCAGAGTCTGAATAACCTTGCTAAAAGAGCCTGAATCAGGTAAATGTGGCACCATGATGTGCAGTTCTTAGTAGTCTTAGGTGAGTGAAATATAGATCGCTACTTTGGAAACATCAAAGTTTATATTTCTGACTACCCACCTGACACCTTTAATCATAAAGGCAGAGGACAGTCCAACTAAACAAAGTTATATTGTTCAACCTTAAGCCTTATGTTTCTTAAATTACCAGACTTTTCTTTATTTTCATTATGTATCTGTCAATACTGTGATGTTGCCTCTTCCATTCTTTCTAGTTTCTATGAATTTCAAGGTCACTTCGAAAAGAACAAATACCCTCTTCTATTACTAATCTGAGTAAATTTTGGAGAGAGCAAAATTCTACCCATTTTTAAATTCTAACACAAGGGCCAACAACAATAACAGCTAACACAAGCAGTTATTGTGTGCCAGGCCAAATTCTAAGTAATGTAGAAGTTAAGCTGACTCCTGTAATCCTCACAATAACTACATGAGGCAGGCATTACTATCATCCCCACCTTATGCATAAGGATAACAGACATAGATATCTTGCCCACAGTCACTAGGCTAGTAAACTGCAGAGCCAGGATTCAGGCTTAAGTAGTATACCTCCAGGACAGGAATTTCCAACCATAACGCTACACAAAAGCTCAAAAACCAAAATCAGCAAATTACCTTTCAGTACCTTACCTCTTGTGGTTGTATCTCTGGCTGTGTAAATTCCATAAGAGACTCTGGGAAGATAAAAGAAATATAGGTAAACTATATGTTTTCAGACAGATTACAACCAGTTCATTCTAGCAACATATTTCAGAGGAGTTATAAAAAAAAGATAGTAAAATTAAGTATATTCATAGCAGGAGTAACTCTATTGTTTGTTAGTCAAAAGCTTGTGGTCCGAGGCTAGCTGAAGCTAATAGCTCGCCTCATGTAAGGTCCTTTTCTAAAGTCAAGTTACAGTTAAAAATGGATTTCTGATGGAAAACAGGACTATCTCCTCTTACCCACAAACACGGCTTATTTCAAGCTGGAATTACAGTTCCGGTATCCATGGGGTAATAATTAATCATCTCAGCTTGAAATATAGCCCTTAAAGGCCTCCTACAAGCCAGTTTAAGATCGGGAGGAGGGTGAGGGAGTGAAGATATTGAAGCACTGGATTTCGTATTAGAAACTAAGAGGAAGTGGCTTCCAGAACCCTGCCTGGACTACCTCCTTAGAAGTGGTATTTCTTATATATATTTGTTTAATTGATTTTAGAGAGGAAGAGAGAGAGAGAAACAATAATGATGAGAGAGAATCATTGAGCGATCGCCTCCTGCATGCCCCTCGCTGGGGACAGAGCCCGCAACCCCAGCATGTGCCCTGACCAGGAATCAAACCATGACCTCCAGGTTCATAGATCGATGCTCAACCACTGAGTCACGCCAGCCAGGCAGAAGTGATATTTCTTAAATAAATCCAGCTTCAACAAACAAAAGCAAAAGTGCCATTTACTCAAAGTATTTATTTCCCAAGTAAAGTGGAATTTTGAAGAGCATATTTCCCTGATTGGAATTATTATATTTATTTGGGCACTTTTTTCCTTAATCAATACGTTAACCTTAGGTTATTTACACTCTTATTCTACTCCAGTATTGGATTGTACTATCACTTACATTTTAAACCATTTCAAATGAAATTATCCTACTACTAGTTAAACAAAGCAATTCAAACTCCATTATGTCTCATTTTAACAGTGCACGCTCTTGTAACAAAGTGTAACTTAACATTTCTAGTAAGGTTCACTCTTAATAGAAGGTAAATCACGGTAATAAAGCCTAGTGATATTTCCTAAAGTGAGGTTTATCCTGCAACAAGTAAAGATTTCCATGCATGTACACACGAACAAATTAAAACATGGCAATCATTTCACAGTGATTTGTCTCATATTTGGGCATTAAGGATGCAACCACTATACAGAATTTCAGAAAGCACAACAAACCTGACTCGCTGACAGATTCAGTCTTCAATAACTGTTTTCTCTTCTCTGATTTTATTTCTTCCTCCAGTGATACTTCTTTTTCCTGAGCATTTTTTGGAACTGGGATACTTTCAAAATAGCCTGAGTTCAGCAATTTAGACAGTAGATCTTTCATATGTTTGTCTAAGAAAAAGTGATGAAGATTTAGTTATCATATAACCTTAAAAGGTCATGGGAAATTATTTGGAATAGAAATCCTAACATAATTTCATCCTATAGTGTCACTACAACATTCTACATTAGAGGGGATTCACAGAACCAGTCAGTACCATGAAAAATAATTATGCAGCCCATCTTTATGTCAGGCTGAGTCAACATAAATTTTAACAATCAGAATCCCAAAATTCAGCAAGTCACTGAAGTTTCTCCGGGCCTCCATTTCCACTATGTGAAAAATGACTAAAAATCAGAGATCCTTATCAAAATCTCAAATATGTTACAAAAGTACACACTATTCCCTGAGCTTAAGGAAAAGTCATTTCTCCCATCTGCTTCCCAGATATCATAACTAGCAATTACTCTACCTTCCCCAAGTCATGAAGGCTTTATAGAAGTAAAAGCTCCTCAAACATAACCATCAGAAAACCCTATCTTGGACAATCTCTAAAAGATTTTTAAACTACAAAATTCCATGATTAAGACTTTACTCGAGTTGTGCTTTATGTCACTCCTAGCACATCACCCTTTGATGATCAAGAAAAATCTTAAAATGATGTTAAAGTCACTTCATTTTTAATATCCACTAAAACCGTAATTACCAAATTAAGCTGAGTTCCCATACTTGATTTGGGTCTATTATTCCTTTCATAGGAGTACTATGACATAGATTTTTGTCTTTCTTTAAAAGAAAATCAACTTTGAGATATAATTTACAAACAAATAAATTCATCCACTTGAAGTGCACAGAAAGCCATGTTATTTCTGGTATTTCCACCAGAACAAATGATATAGAACATTTTTATCAACTCAAAAAGTTCCTTCATATCCCTCTTTTAATCAACCCCCTTCCCCCCCTCCCTGGCAACCACTGACCTGCTCTCATTCTAGTTATGTCTTTTCTAGAATTTCATATAAATGGAATCATATAATATGTGCTCATTTTTTATCTGACTTATTTCACTCAACATAATTATTTTTAAATTCACCCATGCTGTTGCATATATGAATAGTTCATTCCATTTTTTATTGCTGAGTAGATTCCACTGTATGGATATGCCACATTTTGTTTATCAATTATCAACTGATGTACATCTGGGCTGTGTTCAGTTTGGAGCTATTATGAATAAAGCTGGTATGAACATTCATGCACAAATACTTATGCGAACATATGTTTTCCGTTCTCTTGGGTATTAAAAGTATAACTGCTTTGTTATATAGTAAGTGTACACTTAATTTTATTTTTAAAAACTGCCGAACGATTTTCCAAAGTATTTGTATAATTTTGCATTCTAACCAAGAAATAAATTTATTTGATCGAAACTTGAAAGGACTTAGAAAGTTTGTGACAGTTATACATACTTAAGAGTATTTTTAAAAAGGAAGCAACCACTATTAACAAAAATGTTTGCTAGCTTCGAATGAGTTTTCATTATCCTAAGCTAGGATTTCATGTCTGGCCATTTGTATTTGGGCATTGGGCCAACATCTTTTTAAGAAGCCAAAAGAACTCTTTCTCTCCAGCTCATTTCCAGATCAATAGACAACAATACATCAGTAGACTATGTAACCAAACCATTCATATATATCTTAGGCAAATCTGGTAGATAAGTCTTGATATTAACAATGTGTAGATTTAAAATTCTTAAATAGAAGAGGTACAACTATTCAGAATAGAGGACCGAACTCCAAAAGGGTCAGGTTAGTGTTAAAGCTAGCACTAGACCCTAGTTAGCTCTTGTTCCCAAATCACAGTGACTTTCCAGGTTTCGTTTTAATGAGTGCAATTATACAACAGCTGCTTTTAGCAGAACTAAACAAAGAGATCATTCTCCCCATGAATATACTATTGCAGACAAGTAAGTTCTGATGGACTGACGCAGTTTCAGCCCTCAATATCATTCTAAATGTCTACACATAAAGTTTAGTATTTACTGCAAAAGTCCAGAGTAGAGAAAACTCACATGTCGTTCCTACCACTGCTTTCTCACTACCTTCCAAAAGGTCCCAAAAGTACAAGGATGACTGCTCCATCTGGTCTTCAATACTGATGAGGAAAAGCAGCAGCAGAACAAAGTGGCTTTAGAGATACATATATATCCTATATAATAAAAGGCTAATATGCAAATCAACCGAACGGTGGAATGACTGGTCACTATGACATGCACTGACCACCAGGGGGCAGACTCTCAATGCATGAGCTGCCCTTCGATGGTCAGTGCACTCCCACAGGGGGAGCGCCGCTCAGCCAGAAGCCGGGCTTATGGCTAGCAAGCACAGCTGCGGTGGTGGGAGCCTCTCCAGCCTCCACGGCAGTGCTAAGGACCCCTCATGGGATGTCCACCTACCGGCTTAGGCACGCTCCCCGCGAGGAGAGGGCCTAAGCTGGCAGGCGGACATCCCCCGAGGGCTCCTGGACTGTGAGAGGACACAGGCCGGGCTGAGGGACCCCCATCCCCAAGCGCATGAATGTCATGCACCGGCGTTCTAATATATATAGAGAGAGAGAGCAGTGCAATTTATACAATTAACCCATAAACAGTCAAGACATTCAATGTGCATTTTATCATTTTACTCTTTGGAAAATGGAAACTTTACAAAAGATGACTAACTGCCCATTTATGGTTTTCTACTGTAAGTACCTTTCCTCAAAACAACCAAAATAAGGATTTTTGCCAAATACAGCTATTAAGGAATAATCCAAAAAGAGCTTAAAATTGTCAATGCCATAGCATTCATTATCAAGCCTATGCTCTACATGAAAGAACATTGAAATGAAAATATTAAGAGCTGTATTTAACTTTAAAGAGAGCAGCTTATTTTTCAAATTATAATCACTTGCATTTCACATATTAAAGTAAGCTACGTTCCCTGAACCCACCAAAGTGAAGTAGGAGAAAGAAGACAACAAACAGGGAATGGTGATGGAGTAGACTATCAGAATAGGAATTAAAAATATATATATATGTGGCTGTCTATAGGTAATTGAGTTTTATTAGGTTTCCTGATACAAGTTTGATTTCCTATAGCAGTTGAAATTTAACTCTTAGTTAGATACAGACTATTCCAATGTTGGGTCTAGCTAGCATGGCTAACAGACACAACATTGGAATAGCCTATAGCTAACAAAGAAAGGCTTAGAGAGCTGTTCATTAGCTAATTTATTCCTTCAAAGAAAGAGCAGAAAATGGTTAACTGTAGGGACAGGGGTAGGAGGGGCGGAGACTGAGCAGCCTCCATTTGCTGGTTTGGTATTTTTAATCATCAGGTTTGTTTCTCAGTATTTATTCGCAGCACAAAAACACCAAATAATTCTCCCTTTAAAATGTTAATGATACTGGTCAAGTTAAATTTTATTTACCTCCACTTTAAGTAAAGCAGTAAAAAGGCAAAGACTCTCAGGTAATACAACAGCCTGAGATAATTTAAAAAAACAATTTAAAAAAAAAATTTTAAGAATATGCAGAACTGCCCTGACCGGTTTGGCTCAGTGGATAAAGCATCGGCCTTCGGACTGAAGGGTCCCAGGTTTGATTCCGGTCAAGGGCATGTACCTTGGTTGCGGGCACATCCCCAGTAGGGGGTGTACAGGAGGCAGCTGATCGATGTTTCTCTCTCATCGATTTTTCTAACTCTCTATCCCTCTCCCTTCCTCTCTGTAAAAAATCAATAAAATATATATATTTTTAAAAAGAATATGCAGAACTAGTATTATGGTTAACACTTGCACAAGGTTAAAACGTGGTGATCGGTCATTACTTTTTAAAATCCGTGTTACAATAAAGAAGTAGGTTAATGAGGTCATTCAAATTCACTTTCCTCCTAATAGTCTATCCACCCTGTCAGAGTCTAGGCAGGCCAACATTTCCCGTGTTGAATCAAATTAATGTTTTCCTAATTACTACATACGTATATTTTTTATATTTACAAAAGCTAGACTAAAGTGGTATGTGTTCTATTTCAGAAAAATGTTTTCATTAGCTTACCTCAGACTTTCATTTCTTTCAGGGCAGGTCAGTTTTGAAAATTTAATGAGGTAGTCAAGTTCTGTTAAAGGCAAACACACTGCACCATTCAAGCCCTCCTTCAAGTCCTTCTGCACATGCTCCTGTGGCAAGTTCTGTAATACATACTGAACCTGGAGGACGGTGCAGAGCTTCTTCTTCTCAGCCTCAAGTTTTAGCATGTGCTCCCTTCTCTGGGCCTTCTTCTGAGCTTTCAGTAGCTGTTAAAACAAACGCTAATTAACATGGACTGATCCCAGAGACTGGAGATTAGAAGATAAAACTCATATACAGGGTGGCAAAAGTAAGTTGATAGTTGTGAGTACCCAAAACACAGAGTTTATTCTTGTATTATTTATTTATATTACAACTGTAAACCTATTTGTGCCCAGCCCTGGCTGTAGCACTGACTATGAAACTGATACATTCATTTAACCCTGCTTCCTCCTTCAGCTGAAGAAGTCCCAGAGTAATAAACTGGTTTGTCTCAGGTAACCAGAGCCCAGGGAGTCCAGATTACCCGCCTCCAACTCCAGGCTCTACCTAGTACCTCCCAATATCACCATGAGAAGCAAGCACCCACCGCTGATATCCGCATCAATCCAAGGTTTTACTTTTCCATATTTGGTATTATCAAGCCTTCTTAGACCAAATATTTTAAGAAAATGCTTCACTCTGTTTTGGGTTATTTTTTTAATCTCATGTTCCAGGAGAAGAATATTTAAACTATAATAGTCAGTTTTCAACCAACCAAAGACAACCAACTGGCTAAAGCACGAGGAATTGGAAGCCAAACAGGAATAAAATGCCTAACAAATGTAATGGGGGGAAAACAGCCACAGCCAACAGGCTTGTTTGAAAAGTAAAGAGATATTTTCAGAATTGTGTGCCAGTCTTGATGGAGCTTGTATCTTCCAATATTTAGCTGACAAAACACATACGGAAAATTACTGTCTACTCTAAAGCTCAGAACTGCAGCACCTTAAAGCAGTGATGGGCAACCTTTTGAGCTCGGTGTGTCAAACTTCGCCAAAAAACTGAGCATAACTCGGGTAGTGTGTCACTTTGAGGAAAAAACTAACTCCAAGACTCTAGTCGCAAATGTTTCATCCTCAGGAGCAGCAAATGTTTCATCCTCGGCATGCGGCCGCCTCAGCGGCCACGTGTCATCAGAAATGGCTACACACGCGTGTCATAGGTTCGCCATCACTGCCTTAAAGTCTGACATAATACATGGCTTCCCATTAAAAAATAATAATAACACAACAAACAATAAAAAGTACTATTTCCACTAAGAAACCTAAAAGTTCTTTTCTTTCCATAGTTGTTTTTCTGGTTGTAATGTTTGCTTCATGTTGGGTATTTTCCAAGATATAAAGATCAAGAGAACAACAACAACAACTAAAGTCTAAAAACTTTCTCCTGTAGGTGGGTTAAATTATTTGATACAGCATCAGTATTTAAAACTCTACAAAAGAAATGTTTATGTTCATAAATCCTAACAGATAAAGACTGAGGAAAAAAACTCAGGAAAAATATTCATATGGCATTATTAATTAACTTTCTAGAGGTTAGGAAAGCAACTTAATAAACTTGACTTGTGCTACTCTCAGGGACAGGAGACAAGGGATGAAGATAAAAGTTTGAGAATGAGGCACAGGCTGGTTGGGGTTAATGGGTAAGGGTATTTTCTTCAGGATGGCAAAGGCTCAGAAAATCTTTCCCAAGACTTCAATGTGGACTCACTGCAATACTAATTAACCAAACTACTACAGTAGTTTCCGTTTCCGCTTGAGAGGAGGAAAAAATATGCAGATGCAAGTCGAACTATCCAAGTCTCATGATGACACAGTCTCATGATGATGTAGGGAAAGGCAACTGATGCCAAGGGCATCTTCAAGATGGTATCACAAGATAACCTCAGATCTCTAGTTAGCCATCTCCCAAGGTTGGATTAGGTGTTCTTATGGGTTCATGCTACCCTGAACTTCCTCTATCCAAGTATCTATTACATTAAATGGTTATCTTTTTATTTATTTGCCATTCCCCCTCCCTCCCTTGGGCTTCAACTCCATGATGACAAAGACTATATGTCCGCTGTTCACCAATATATCACTAGTGCCCAGGACAGAGCTGGACACATGACAGACTTCATACATTTGCTGAGTCAATCAAGTATCAAGTAAGAAAGCATGTTGTTTCCTAGATTATAATCAGATGCTCCTGTCACAAACATCACTGACAACAGCCTCTTTCTCCTTATTTATATAGAAGCTAAGAAGTCAGGTTACATCATCTTCTCTTCTTCCAGTAGGGGACTGGTTGGAAATAAGAAGAAGGATAAACTGCTATCAACCAACAGTCTTGAATAATCAAATTTATTTTCTGAACCATGATGCAAAATGATAAATCCCCAGCAAGGGATAGAGCTCCTATCACGCAGACTAAGAGAGGTGTGGCTGGGCTGAAGGGAAAGAAGAAAATGTTACACAAGCTGCAAAATTGGCTATCACAGAAGAGATTTGACAAAAGAAACACTTTAGTAAAAGCAGAGCCCAATAATTATTGGGCTGGAAGGTACTGACAAGCACTTCTATGGTTGCGATTCATTAAGGTACATTCCCAAGTACTTTTTAGCACCTCACCTTTAGTGCAAATAAAGAAAAATAATCCCACACATAACAAAATCTGGCGGTTTGGAAGCTACCTCTTGACCATAGCAGTGGAAAAACAAGTGAATATACAGGTACCATATCTATAAAAGTAAAGTAAAGAACACAGTTTTTAAGAGTGAAAAGTATTAGAGCTTTACCTTCACTCTACCACTTCCTGGCCATATGACTTTGAAGAAGTTCCTTTTGTTCTGATTCTCAGATTCTTTATCTGAAAAATGGGGGCAACTTATATCTACTTCCTGGGTTGCTATAAAAACAAGTGGATTTTTGTAGGTGCCTGGCACATGGAAAGTATTTTAAAAAAAAAAAGATGTATATCTAAAAACAAAAAACCATATATTGAAAAAATAAACTCCTGTATGGAAAATTAAAATTTGATAGGGTAACTCTGAGTAAAGAGTGTCAATGGAGAATTTTTAAGTATTAAAAGTACACTTCCAACCATCCAAACAGAAGGTTGATATGATCGTTTTAGAGTAAAATGAACCAAAACGAAATAAACTTAACATATTTGGGGGTGGAGGGAGTGGAGAATCGATCATACAAGAAAACAAATTGACTTAAAAGTATTGTATCTAAAATAGACTATAAATATTTAATAACTGTGGAATTAACAGTAATTACTAAAATGAAGTAACTCATGAGTAACAATGAGTTAAAATATGTTATGGTTGACAAAAAGAGCTAATATCATCTTAGGCTTACATTAACAGAAATATCCAGAAAACAGAAGGTAGTGGCTCTACACTAGGCTATTTTAGATTACACACTACCTCTGAGAGTTAATGAAGGCAGACATCCAGAAGAGAGAACTCCGGACTATGTTACAAAGATTAAGATGGTAGATGTCTTCAGCCTAGAAAGTATGTTTTGGGGTTTTGGCAGGTTTTTTTCTGGAGGGGCAGGGTATGCTGGTGGTTGATGCCAGAGAAATGGAGAAGAGAATTTCAGTTCACCGTACAAGAAGAAAATAACCAGAAAGTAGAAGAGACTATCTTATGCGGTATGCTCCCCAACACAGAAATAAATTTTTTTTTAAATTTCAATTGTTAGAACATGATCTTACAAGGGCCTTCTCACTAAGATTCTAAAACAGTGAAGAATACTCCATTAATGAATGCTTAAGATTTCACATTATTTACTGATTCAATTTGCCAGAGATAAAAGTTTGAATTGTCAACATAGAGAACCTAACAGGTGAGACCAGACTAACTCTAACATGAATCTTAATTCTTCCTGATAATAACTGCCCTGGTCTCCAGAAGAGGCTACCAATTCCATGTTTCCTAATACATTAAGTAATGCTGACCTTAAAAGTCTATCATGTATAAATGTACAGGCCTAAATCCTAAAATATACTTAATAAATGTACCCATAAAAATAGTTTTTATTCCCTTCTCAGTGATTTCTATGGTTCCACAGTGAAATAATACACATTAATCAGATAACTAATACTTTATCCACAGTGTCTCACATTCAGATGTCATTTGTGTTCTCTGGAGCAGCGGTCACCAACCTTTCGGACCTCACAGACCACCAGTGATCTGCGGACCACCGGTTGGCAACCGCTGCTCCGGAGGCTCCAGAAATCTGAAAACACGAGTTCTGGAGTAGCTATGCTCAACCCACATCCACAATAAAATATCAGCAGGAATGAGATGGATGGTAACGAAGTACCATCAGCAGACTCTTGACATTTTCTTCCAGATCAGTGGTGGAACAGGTTTTAAGGAAAACATACTCACATCTTGGCTCAGTCCCGAGAAGGTTTTCTGAAGCTCCTTGGCAAATTCTAAGTTATGTAGCACTTCTTCATATTTCTCAACTGCTTCCTACCAAATAGGAGAAGAAAACACCAATTCTGTGAACTTCTGTGTACACATATGTCAAAATAAGTGTTCCTTAAAAACGTAAGAGATTTAAGACTTTATGGATTAGACATTTACTATATCTAATTTAAAAAGTAGAAAGAGTATTTAGAAGGTATATAAAGTTAAATTTAAAAATTCAAATTTTATACTAGAAATCTGAGCCATAATAATAATGTTGATGATATCTATAAAGTCAGAGAAACCTTGGGGTTTTAAGAGCACTGAGCCAACAGGATTCCTGTCAATATTCATTTTACTACTCAAATATATTACACAAGTAGCAAAACTAGGATCACACAGATAGATAAGAAACTTCAAGGAATGTATATTATGGTAGAAGAGACTTGTAAACAATTACCTATGACAGGCAAAATTAAGTAAGATTGTTACAGAAATACTGCAAATTAAAAGAGACAATTTTTTTAAAGATTTCACAGATGAATAAAGATGATAATTAGAAGAGTAGGTTTTTCATAGGACTTAAACTTAAATCCATATGGAAAAACTAAGAGCCAATATGAAACAGAACAAGAAACATGTCCGACCAAAGAAAGATCTATAATGATAAGAGCATAATATGCTAATTAGACCGGACAGCCTAACGACCTTCTGGACGTCATTCCGGATGTCCTTCTGGACGAAGCTGCAGTGACGGGGGCTGAGGCAGAGGTGGTTAGGGGTGAGCAGTTAAAGGCAATCAGGCAGGCAGGCGAGTGGTTAGGGGCAATCAAGCAGGCAGAGTGGTTAGGGGCAATCAGGCAGGCAGGTAGGCAGGCAGGCAAGTGGTTAGGGGCGATCAGGCAGGCAGGCAGGTGAGCGGTTAGAAGCCAGCGGTCCTAGATTGCAAGAGGGTGCAGGCTGGGCTGAGGGACCTCCCCCAAACCCCTCCCATGCACGAATTTCATGCACTGGGCCTCTAGTATATTATAAAGCCTCCATAATCAAAATAGCATAGTACTCCCTTTCTAGATATGTATCTAAAAGAAATGAAGACATTATGTCCACATAAAGATGTATATGCAGATTTATATAGCAGCATTATTTATTATAGCCCAAAATAAAAATAATCCAAATATCTAGCAACTGGTAAGTGAATAAACAAAAATGTGGTATAAAGCATACAAAGAAATACTCGTCAGCAATTTAAAAAAATGAAAATACAGGCTCTAACATGGATGAACCTCAAAAACATAATGCTAAGTCAAACAAGCCAGATGTGAAAGAAATACCCAGGAAAAGTAAAATTTAGAGAGATAGAAAGCAAACAAGGGCACAAAAGGGAACTTAGAAGGTTTATAAAAATGTTTTAAAACTAGACTGTCGGGACAGTTACATAGCTCTACAAATTTACTATAACTCATTGAATTCTATACTCACAATGGGTTAATTTTCTGTTATGTATATGATAACTCACTAATGCTGTTTTTAAAAAGTCTGATAATACTAAGTCTTTACAAAGAGATAGAGCAATAGGAACTCCAGTATTTGACTAAATGGTACAATAATTCTGGAAAACAGTTGGCCATTTTTACCTATGAAGTTCATTATAAGTATGTACCCTGAAAAAAATCTGGCACTTGTGTCTCACTTGACATATATAAGATTCATCAAAGTAGCCCCGGCAGCTGTTGCTAAATGGTCTCAGGTTTGATTCCTGGTCATGCATGGGAGCGTACCTGGGTTGCAGGTTCAGTCCCCAGCCCTGGTTGGGGCGCCTGTGGGAGGCAACCAATCAATGTGTCTCTCTCACATTGATGTTCTCTCTTTCTCTCATCTTCCTCCCTCGTTTCCTTCCTCCTTCCTCCCTGCCTTTCCACTCTCTCCTCTCTAAAAACCAGTGGTCCAAAATTGAGCTCTGCATCCCACCATTCCAAAACATTCTTCTTTCCTAGTATTTCCAAGCCCAATACATCAATGGTTTGGTCATCTATCCAACTGTTCAAGAACTTGCAAACCACGCTTGGTTCGTCCCTCTACTCATACATCCAGTTATCAAGCTATGTTGATTTTACCTCTCAAATCCCAAAACTTTACTCAAACCCCTCTACCACCACCTAGGAAACAGCTCTCATAAATCTCTGACTTAAACTACAGCCAACCCTTATCTGGTCTCCTTACATCCATATTTACCATCTCTAAAACATTCTTCACATAGAAAAGGGAAGTTTTTAACTACAAAATTAAAGATCCTTGCAGTCATTCATTCTCTGCTTCAAACATATCTATATCATTTCTGATGCCCTTAGGAAAAAGCAGTGTTTAAATGCCATACAAGGATCTACAGAACATGTCTTTCCCCATCCAGGCTCATCCTTCCATCCATACTGGCCTTCTTAGAACGGCCCTTTGTAAAAACATTTTCCTTCGTAGGGCCTTGACACATGTTAGCATCTGCCGACACTGCTCTTTCTCTTTCCCCACTTTAATTGGCTAAGTAAGTGCTATTCAATTTTTAGGTCTTAACTAAAGCACTTCTTTTTTCAAAGAAGCTGTCCTCAACTCTCCAGATTGGGTTAGATTCCTGATTACACTCTACTGTCATTCTGTACTTTACCTTCACGTCCATCACATGTATATTTGCTTATTTCCTGCCTCTCTTCCCCATCACATTATATCTATGAGGACAAGCAATCAAATTTGTACCTTAGGTATTATAACCCTAGCAATAAGCACAGCATCTCCCAGATTAGGTACTTAGTATATTGTTGTTGAATAAATAAAAAGTAGTTCAGAACATGATCTCAGAGAGCCTCAAATATACTAAAAATTCTGAACAGAATGTAAACGTTTCAATAGAATCAAATACTGAGATTTCTGTTTCAAGAAAAGAACACTAGGAGAAGGAGAGCTGGTGAATTGGAAAAGAAGGTCTCAAGACAAGGAGATTAATTAGGAAGATTATGTAACATTTAGGTGGCTTGCCTTGACTAGGCCAATAGCAGTGAGACTATAGAAAAGATTCCACATTACTTAACGAGCTTAGCATTATGCATTAAATATAAAGTAGGGTCAGAGTTTAGCAGCAAGGGATGGTCACCAAATCCTAATTCTTTAACAATAAAAACTTCGTCGGAACCGAAAGCATCAAGTACCCCTCTCTTTGCTCAAGCATTTACTTGAATCTCGGTTCTCCATTTCAAATCCAGACAAAAACCAAAATCGATACTAAAGTTACAAATGGGACTCTAGAAAACATCATTAAGACATTCTTCTTACTATTTCAAATGAGAAATATAGGCTTGTGTGCAATCTTAGTGAAATCATAACAGTCTATAGCTTAGTCTTTATAGGTTTACTTAAGAGTTACACTACCAGACTCAGACTCCAGGAACCAAGATGGCGGCATAGTTAAACAACTAATCTGCTGCCTCACACAACAATTTCAAAAATACAACTAAAAGACAAAAACGTCTACCACCCAGAACCACGGGAAAGCTGGCTGAGTGGAAGATTTACAACTAAGAAGAGAAAGAAGCACAATCGCTGAAAAGCTGAGGTACGGAGGCACTCGAATCGGGCCGGCGGCGGGCGGCTGGGTGCGCGGCTTTTCTTCAACCCGCAGGGAGACAAGCTCCCAATCGCTCTGAAATCCAGTTTCTGGGGACACTCGGGGGACCCAGGCACCTACGGGGAGAAGCTGGACTCTCGGCCATCGGGTCGGAAAGTGAGAGTGACTTTTTTGCAGTGGTGCACCCAGCAATCATTGTTTACTGCGCTGGAGCGAGGGGCGCAGGGACTTGGAAACGAAAGGCAGAGACGGCTGACGGCAGCCATCGCCGTTGGCCACACCCCAGCCTAGTGACGCCCTGAGACCCCACCCAGCCCTGAGGCCCCACCCAGAGGCCCCGCCCCGCACATTCAACAAACCCGCCCAGGCTCCACACAGCGGCTTTTTCATATAAATGGCCAGTTCTGGAGCAGCTTAACCAACTGCAGCTCCAGTCAGACTGCTCCAAAACCGCCCAAGCAAAGGAGGAGAAAACTAGCCCTTGCTGTAGCTCCTGCTGGGGGACACACAGTACACAAGGGTACACCAAGAGTGTCCACCTCAAGTAACTGGGAGGCTGACCCGTTGAACCAATAGGACACCTAGTACACAAAACTACCCTACCAACTTAGGGAAGCAGAGAATATGAGAAGGCAAGGAAACAGATCACAAACCAAAGAAATGGAGGAGAACAAGCGACTGGACATAGAGTTCAAAACCACAGTTATAAGGTTTTTCAAGAATTTCATGGAAAAGGCCGATAAATTCAATGAGGTGCAACTAGAAATTAAACATACACTGACTGAGATAAAAAATATTATACAGAGACCCAAAAGCAGACTAGAGGATTGCAAGAATCAACTCAAAGATTTGGAATACAAAGAGGCCAAGGACACTCTTCCAGAGAAGCATGAAGAGAAGAGAATTCAGAAAGTTGAAGATAGCGTAAGAAGCCTCTGGGACAACTTCAAGCAAACCAACATCAGAATTATGGGGGTACCAGAAGAAGAGAGAGAGCAAGATGCTGAAAACCTATTTGAAGAAATAATGACCGAAAACTTCCCCCACCTGATGAAAGAAATAGACTTACAAGTCCAGGAAGCACACAGAACCCCAAACAAAAGGAATCCAAAGAGGACCACACCAAGACACATCATAATTAAAATGCCAAGAGCAAAAGACAAAGAGAGAATCTTACAAGCAGCAAGAGAAAAACAGTTACCTACAAGGGAGCTCCCATACGATTATCAGCTAATTTCTCAACAGAAACCATGCAGGCCAGACGGGAGTGGCAAGAAATATTCAAAGTGATGAATAGCAGGAACCTACAACCAAGACTACTCTACCCAGCAAAGTTATCATTCAGAATTGAAGGGCAGATAAAGAGCTTCACAGATAAGAAAAAGCTAAAGGAGTTCATCACCACCAAACCAGTATTATATGCAATGCTGAAAGGTATTCTTTAAAAAGAGGAAAAAGAAGAAGAAAGATAAAAATTATGAACAACAAATACATATCTATCAACAAGTGAATCTAAAAGTCAAGTGAATTAAAAATCTGAGGAACAGAATAAACTGGTGAACTTAATAGAATCAGGCATAGAATGGGAGTGGATTGATAATTCTCAGGGGCAAAGGGGTGTATGTGTGGGGAGTATGGGAAGAGACTGGACAAAAATCATACACCTATGGATAAGGACAGCGGGGGGGGGAGGTAAGGGAAGAGTGGGGGTAGGAACTGGGTGGTGGGGAGATATGTGGGGAAAAAGGAGAAACAATTGTAATCTGAACAATAAAGATTCATTAAAAAAAAAAAAAAAGAGTTACACTACCAAAAGAGGTTACAATAGCCATGCAGATTATAGGAAGCTTTACTTGCAACATTACAAATATTTGTTGGATTAGAAGATTACAAACTAATATTATAACATTTCTAGCCAAAAATATTGAAACTATAGTGTCAAACCCATAATGCACAGTGAAAGCAATACTTGAAGGAAAATTTACAGCCTTAAATACAAATCAGTGGGGGTGGGGGGGGTGAGAAGGAAATGAATTAAGCACTCAACTCAGAAAATGAAGCAAATAAACCAAGAAAAGCATAAAGATAAGAGAAAAAGAGACAAATACAATAAGTCTAAAATCTGGCTTAATTTTTTTAAAACCACTAACTTAAAAGTAAACTGAGGAAATTACAACCACACAAAAAATTAGAAACAAACACAAAGTAACACAGAAACATAATTTTATTTTTTTATGATTCCATTTCTTTTTTGTTGTTGTTTACTCATCTTTATTTTTTTAAAGGTATGACTTTTCATTCATTTTTTAAATAAGTCTTTATTGTTGAAATTATTACATATGCCCTTTTTTCCCCCATTGCCCTTTCCTCATCCCCCGAATTTTATTTATTTTTTAATTACTTTGTCCCAGTCTTTGCAAATAAATTTTTGACACTGAATGAAATAAGTAAATTTCAAGGAAAGTTTTGAAAAGTTGACTCCAAAAAAATCTAAACATAACAATTTCCAAAGAAAAAGTAGAGAATATTAAAAACAAAAAAAAACTCGAGCCCCATGCCTCCCCCCAAAAAAACAGGCTGTTTCACAGAACAATTCAACCAAACTTTAAAGACCATGCATTATGGAAACACTGACATGATATTTAAAAGGGGTTAATAAGTAGGTAGAACACAGTGGATTTTTATGGCAGGGATAATATTTTGTACAATACTATAACGGTGGGATACATGCCTTCATACATTTCCCCAAACCCATAGAAAGCACAACACCAAGAATGAACCCTAAATGTAAACTATGGACTTGGAGTCATGATGATGTGTAAACATAGGTTGGTTTTGTGGGGTTTTTTGTTTTTAATCTTTATTGTTGAAAGTATTACAGATGTCCCCCTTTTTTTCCCCATTGACCCCCTCCAGACTGCACCCCCCCAGGCCTTTACCACACTATTGTCTGTGTCCATGGGTTATGCATATATGCATAGAAGCTCTTTGGTTAATCTCTGCCCACCCACCCACCAACCCCCACCTTCCCTCTGAATCATTTTTTAAATGTTTTTATTGATTTTTAGAGAGAGAGGAAGGGAGGGGAGTGAGAGAGAGAAAGAAATATCGATGTGAGAGAGAAACATGGATTGCTTGCCTCCTGTAAGTGCCCTGACCAGGGATAGAAACCACAACCTGGTATATGCCCTAACCGGGAATCAAACCTACAAACCTTTCAGTGCATGAGATGACACTCAACCCACTGAGCCACCTGGTCAGGGCATAAACATAGGTTTCATTATAATAAATTATAATTATAATAAATGTGCTACTCTAGTAAGGAAATGTTGATGGTGAAGGAGGCTGTGCAAACATGGGGTCAGGGGTATATGAATTTCTTTATACTTTCTGTTCGATTTTATTATGCGCCTATAACTGCTCAAAAAATAGTCTACTTTTTTTTAAGGAAGAAGCAAAAATAAAGACCCCCTAAGTATTTATATTAAACTAAGTTATATAGGAAATGGAAAAAGAGAAGGCAGGAAGAAGAATATATGTTTGTTTATATAGGCTTAAAGGAACTCTGAATAGATATATAAGAATCTATTAGCAGTTATTATTTTGTAAAATGAAAACTGAACAGAGGAAGGGCAGGGTGAATAAAAACTGCATCTTTTTTAATCTTTCCTAATTTCTGAACTATGTAAATTAGTACCAATTTTAAAACCTAAACTTAGAGCTTCTTAATACTACACTATGGACAGCTATTTTCTGAGAGGTCAGATTATAGGTTTTTCTTCTTCTGACTTATCTGCATTTTCTAAATCTCTACCTTAAATATACAATGCTTGTATGAGATGTTATTTCTCAAAAGTAACACAAGTCATATGCTTAATCACATCTAGAAACCTAATATTCAATCATCTTATATTTAGTAAATCTATCTATAATAATAAAAGGGTAATATGCTAATTAGACCGGACGTCTTCCGGATGTCATTCCGGACTTCCTCCCTGACCAAGCCAGGGCCCAAGGGAAGCCAGCCTGTGTCCCAGGTGCCTGCCAGTGGCTGGAGGATGGAAGCCCAGGTCCCGGGTGCCAGAGGGAAGCTGGTGCCAGCAGCAGGGGGAAGGAAGGCCTACTCCTGCATGAATTTTTGTGCATCGGGCCTCTAGTATGTAATAATCCACATGCCTACATGCCTACTATATACTACACACTATCCTAAGTACTAGGAAAACAGCAGTGAACAGACAAAATTTCTAATGGAAATTACACTGTAAGGGAAGGACAAACAAAACTTTACAGCTCGTCAGAGAAGTGCTTCTATGAAGAAAATTTAAGAAAGGAAAGTAGCTAAGGAATGTGAATGGGAAAACAGAGGTATCGTGTTGTCAAGACAGGCTTACTGGATGACCTTCCAACCAAAAGCGGAAGGAGGGTGGGAACTGAGCTCCCCATCCTTACCCCCAATAGTTAGACATCTGGGGGGGGGGGGGGGGGGGAATATCCCAGGCAGAAGGAACAACACATGCAAAAGCCCTGAGGCAGATGTGTGCCTGGGATGTTTGAGGAACAGCAAGAAGGCCAGTGTAACTGGGTTGAAGGTAACTAGGGAGAGAAGGATGGGAGATGCAATAGATGTAAAAGGAAGCAGGGAGCCTATTTTATAGGGCTTTGCAGGCCACAGCAAGGACACGCTGCCACCCTGATGGGAACCAATGGGGACTTTTAAGCAGAGGAATGACCATTTGACCTGCATGTGAATGGGATTACAGAAGCTACGATATTGAGAAGAGATTTGAAGAGAGAGGGCAGGGCAGAAGAACCTCTGAGGAAGCTATTACAGTAATGCAGATGAAAGATGATGTGGTTTGGACCAGGATAACAGAAGCAGAATTTATGAAAAATGGTCAGTCCCTAAATTTATTTTGAAGAACTAATCAGACTTGCTAATGGGCTAGATGTAAAATATAAAGAGCAAGATGATAAATTCTCCAGGGTTTTCTGGCAACTCCATCCTTCTAGTCCATCAAGCCATTAACTGACATAGCTAAGATAAAGGGGATATGGGTTTTGGCGGGCAGGGTAAAATCCGATGTCAAACAGGCAACTGGACAAAGAAATCTAGAGTTCACAAAACTAATCTATTGGCAAATATAAAATTGGCAGTTGGCAGCATATTTCTCAAAAGAGAAATCAAAGTTAATATTATAGAGCAACAAGTGGTTATAAAGATGGTAAGAATTCATGTGTCCCTGGATCCGGGTGAGGCCTCGCGCACCTCGGCCCGGGTGAGGCCACGTGCCCCTGGGTCTGGGAGAGGCCATGCGCCCCCGGGTCCGGGTGAGGCCATGTGTCCCTGGATCCGGGTGAGGCCTCGTGCACCTAGGTCCGGGTGAGGCCACGCGCCCCTGGGTCTGGGAGAGGCCACGTGCCCCTGGATCCAGGTGAGGCCATGTGTCCCTGGATCCGGGTGAGGCCTCGCGCACCTAGGTCCGGGTGAGGCCACGTGCCCCTGGGTCTGGGAGAGGCCACGCGCCCCTGGGTCTGGGTGAGGCCATGTGTCCCTGGATCCAGATGAGGCTGGGTCCCGGGTCCAGGTGAGGCCTCGCACACCCAGGTCCGGGTGAGGCCACGCGCCCCTGGGTCTGGGAGAGGCCATGTGTCCCTGGATCCGGGTGAGGCCTCGCGCACCTAGGCCCGGGTGAGGCCACGTGCCCCTGGGTATGGGAGAGGCCACGCGCCCCCGGGTCCGGGTGAGGCCATGTGTCCCTGGATCCAGGTGAGGCCTCGCGCACCTAGGTCCGGGTGAGGCTACGCGCCCCTGGGTCTGGGAGAGGCCACGCGCCCCCGGGTCCGGGTGAGGCCATGTGTCCCTGGGTCTGGGAGAGGCCATGCGCCCCCGGGTCCGGGTGAGGCCATGTGTCCCTGGATCCGGGTGAGGCCTCGCGCACCTAGGTCCTGGTGAGGCCACGCGCCCCTGGGTCTGGGAGAGGCCACGCGCCCCTGGGTCCGGGTGAGGCCACGCGCCCCTGGATCCGGGTGTGGCTGGGTCCCTGGGCCCGGGTGAGGCCACGCGCCCCTGGGTCCAGGTGAGGCCTTGCGCCCCTGGACCCGGGTGAGGCTGGGTCCCTGGGCCCGGGTGAGGCCACGCGCCCCTGGGTCCGGGCGAGACCACGCGCCACTGGACCCGGATGAGGCTGAGTCCCTGGGCCCGGGTGAGGCCATGTGCCCCTGGGTCCGGGTGAGGCCTTGCGCCCCTGGGTACGGGTGAAGCCGGATCCTGGGTCCGGGTGAGGCCGTGTGCCCCTGGATCCATCCGGGTGAGGCTGGGTCCCGGGCCCGGGTGAGGCCTCGCGCCCCTTGGGTCTGGGTGAGGCCACGTGCCCCTTAGTCCGGGTGAAGCCGTGCCCCTGGGTCCGGCCGAGACCAAAGCAGAGGGAGTCGGACCTCCGTTACCACCATTTGTCCACCATCCAGAGCTGAGGGGTCAGTGCTGACATGTACACATAAGGAACTGGTGGACATTGAAATTGGGTCTCAAAAGAACTGTTGGTCCAGAAAGAAACTCACTACAGACTGATTCATTTGCCTGTCAGCATAACTATTATTGCTCGTCTCACATTCAGTTCTCATAAGTATATATCTAGTGACATATGATCTCGCTCATCTAGGGGAAATGATGAACAACATAGACTGAGGAACAAGAACAGAACCAGAAGCAAGGAGGCATCGATCGGACTATCGGGCCTCAGAGGGAGGATAGGGGAGGGTGGGGGGGAGGGGGAGAGTTCAACCAAAGGACTTGTGTGCATGCATATGAGCCTATCCAACGGTTAAGTTCAACAGGGGGTTGGGGCATGCGTGGGGAGGGGGGTGGGATGGGAATGGGGGGATGAGGACAAATATGTGACACCTTAATCAATAAAGAAATTTAAAAAGAAAAGAAAAATAAAGATGGTAAGAATTATTGCAATTCAAGTTTGTCTGGCTGGAGCTCTGAAATATAACCATGTCCTTGATATTGTATAGAGAGCTATCATGAGAACCATCATCCTTACCCCCCAAATTTCCCCCAAATTAACAACCCTACCTTATCAGAACACGTTCTTTACAGCTATTTACACAAAGAAAAAGTTTATCACTCTAAACGTTACTGAACATACTATGACTACTTAAACCCGTGTTGAGATGCTGGATGTCCAGCTAAGTCCTCTCACCAGCTATAGTACATGAGCACATCATTGTCAGAGCTCACACCATTCAAATCTGTGCCTCATCAAAACCATAATCTACTACATCACAAAAATTCAAGCCAGTGAAGAAAAGTCAGTGTGGCCAGGGAGAAGTCCTTGAATGCCAGTATCTATGACACACAACCAAAAACCTTCGTGGAGAAGATAAAGGACAATAGATGAACAAGCTAGATCAAATCACTTTTAGATTAATCTGTCCCTTCTTAGCCAGGCAAATAACTTTTAGATTAATTTGTCCCTTCTTAGCCAGGAGATGTGATCAAGTCAAAATGGTAAACATCAATGAAACATTTTTTGTGGGTTTTTTTTTTATTTCCATATTGCAAAAAAGTCTCCTCCTCTAAATTAGATAAAACTTGCAATTACCAAGTATACCATGGACAAGTTAAACAATATTTTAAAAAGTTATAAATAGTCTAATATTTATAGTTAGGTTAAAAAAAAAAAGCCAGATTTCACTGATCATTTTTGGCCTATCAAATGTTTGGTCTCATCAAGTCTATCTACAGTTTTATTTAGAAAAGGAAACCAGCAAGTCTGACCAAAGTATCATAAAATCGCTTACCAATTGGTCTGGATTAAGTTGCTCTCCATTTTTCAGGCGATCCTTGTAATCTTCCAATTTGAGCTACAAAAGAGAAACTTGCATCTATTATAGTCTGATATAAAATTCTCAAGGAAATAAATACTAGACTTTGTTTCTTATGAAAACAGTTACTAAAGTAATCCATCAATCTGCAAAAATATCACTTTACTACAAAGCACGCAGCAACTGAGTACATGAGTTCTAGTTAGGGGGAAAAATATCACACACGAATGAACATTTGTCTGGTATTACAAAAGTTAAGTAATAAAAGTTTTTTCTCTTAATAGCCTCTCTACATATTTAGACTACAGAGAATTAACTAGTCAATCACAGGACAGACCCACACAACAAAGAATTATCCAGCCTCAAAAGTGCTGGCCCTAGCTGGTTTGGCTCAGTGGATGGTGCATCGGCCTGCGGACTGAAGGGTCCAGATTCGATTCCAGTCAGGGGCACATGCCCGGGTTGTGGGCTCAATCCCCAGTATAGGGTGTGCAGGAGGCAGCTGATCAATGATTCTCTCTCATCATTGATGTTTCTATCTCTCTCTCCCTCTCCCTTCCCCTCTGAAATCAATAAAAATATTTTTTTTAAAAAAACTCAATAGTTCTGAGGTTGAGAAACCCTGCTCGAACCTCATGCTTAAACCGTTAGTCACCTGTTGAGTTTTGTGGCAGGGAATTTGTGCTTGTGCTGACGCAGGCACGCTCACCTTATCACACGGGGGATCAACTCGATGCATTCAAAGGACAACTGGCAAGAGCTAGGGCTACAGAGAAGCTACTCATAACTGGCCCTTCTTCACTTCGTTCCTTGGTATATTTTTTAAAATAAAAAACATTTTTAGAAGGAAAAGAAACAAAGTCAATCAGACTCTTTTTTTTAAAAAAAAAAAATCTCTTCTCACTCCTCCATTACAAACAACTTTCCTAAGGTGTAACTAGGTCTTGGCATAAAAATATTGATGCCAAGGTCAGAGAGTGAATGACTCACCTTATCATCACGAGCAAAGAAAATCATGACACAACAAAGCAACTGTTCCACAGGCTACATGACTCAGGAAATGAGGAATGATGTGGAGATCTTTACATCAGCATCTATTGTAACGTGAGGCTGAGTATAACCTCAGAGTCCCTTTGCAAGGCTCTCTACAATGCTTTCACCTACCAATCTTAAAGGATCACCTAGCAACACAAAAATTAGTGCTGAAACATTTTCTGGCTCCACCATCGTTAAAGCTTCCAGTGGCTGCAGCATCTATACTGCAATGCCCACTGCTGCAGAAAGTCACACGGGAAACGAGCTAAAAAAATCAGGCAATCTCCGAAAAGAAACATTACTACTACACTCAAGGAATTAATCTGACTTAAAGTAGCTAGCTCTTCCAATATTTCAACAGTAGCATGCATAATTTTACTATGAAGAATATTTGTATTCAGTCATGCTGACAAACAGAACATGTTTAATATATCCATTATTTAGCCTGCTTTTATGTTTTCAGCCAGCTAGATCCCAAGGTTAAGTCTCTGGGAAGGAATCTATGAGCCCTGATTAAAAGCCAAAATGCCAGTTCCTTAACCCTTATCTGAAATGGTGCATATGCCTGGCTAGGAGGAGGAAAGAAGAAAAAAAAAAAAGTTACCTTCTTTTTCTCGATGTTTCTAATTTTGTGTTTAAGGCATATGAGTCCATTATCAATGTAGGTCTCATATGCTTGGGAAGGAGAGGCCGCGGACCGGAGAGGAGACTGCAAGGGGCTCAGAGCCCGCTGGCTTTCCCCAAGGCTGTGGTTCACTTGGGGCTTGGCCGACTTCATGGTCCCCTCCCTTCCCTCCTCCGAATGGCCCGAAGGTGACTGGTAACCAAAAGGCGACGAAGAGAACTGCACCATTGAAACAGCTGATCCTGAAGGAGGGAAGGGGGGAAAGTTAAGCAGTACATTGGGACGAGAGGGGCACATCCGGGCCTTCCCCTCCCGGGAACATCTGGACCCACTCCCTGGAAATTCTCCTCCACAGAAGCGAGCGAGCCCAACGCCCAGGGATGCTTCAGAGGCCGTGGGTGCCTCCGTCTCCCTGCGCCGAAGGCAATCAGCGCCAAGGACCGGCACCTTTTTACTAGCAAAATCGACAACACGGGGAACGTTTCCAGAAACTCAGTTCTCCACACGCGAGGAAGAAGTGCTGCTCAAGCAAGAGCTCCTCCTCTCAGGACAGCAGTCTGCATTCTGAAGACTTTCTAATGACACAAAGAAAACGGGCTTTCCCCTCTTCACGTTATCCCCCACCACCAGCCTGAAGCCCAGTCACTGACAATATAGGAAGGAAGGAAGGAAGGAAGGAAGGAAGGAAGGAAGGAAGGAAGGAAGGAAGGAAGGCCGAAAAAAAAAAAAAAACAACCCACAACACACAATTTTTTTAGAGCTCTCACTCCCTAACTGAAAAGTGGCTTCTGGAACAAGGCTAACTTCCCTTTGCTTGCTCTGGGGCCAGCCAGGCAAGTCCGCCGCCACCGCACTTTTGCAGCGAGGTACTGACTCTCTCGGGCTACGAGTGCCCCAAGTTGGTTTTCTGCTTTGTAGAAACGAACCCATAACTACACCCAACCTCCGCTTCCCGGGGTCATCCTGGGGAGCCTGACGCGGCCCCGGTCAGTGGCCTTCGCACACGCCTCGCCCCGCGCATCGGAGGTGTCTGCACCCCCAGGAGCATCCCCAAACTCAGGGCATCACCAGCCGCAGGCACGTCGGCGCTGATCCCAAACCCCCGCGGGGGCCCGCGCGAGGCGCTCCTCCACCCGCCGCCGCCAGGCGCCCCGGGGACCCCGACCCCCGCCCTCCCCCCAGCTCTCGGGACGCCCAGGCACCAGCCCGGGCCACTCCTGCAGGCGCCCCACCAGGGGAGCACCCGGAGAAAAAAACCCAGGACCACCGCCGAGAGGGCCCCGCCCGGGGGATGCCGAGCCGCCCCCGACCTCACAGCGGCTGGAGCCGCCCAGCCCTGCCCACCCGGCCCGGCCAGCCGCCTCCTCCAGCCGCCGCAGCCCGGCTTCACCTCCGCAGGCCGCTGCGGGTGCCGCAGCCCGGGCCGGCCTTCGAAGACGGGCGGGAGCCAGGAGAGCTCTGTCCGTGGACCGGCGCCACCCGCCCCGGCGTCTCCTACCGGCTCCCTCCTCTCGGCTCCCGGGCCAGCTGGCGGCGTCTGCGGCGCCGGGCGCTCGCCGACTCAGCGCTCCCTCCCAGGCCGGCGCGCTGAGCCGCGCGGGGCTTATGTAGGCGCGCGCCCCCCACGCGCCCGCGCGCGCAGCCCCGTGCGGTCCGACACCACCTCCTCTGGTGCCTCCGCCGCGGCCGCCGCAGCAGCCTGGGCGGGTGGGGGGGGGGGGGGGGAGCGTTGGTTCCAGGTCCAGCCGCGGCGGGGACGCGATCGCGAGAGGGCGCGGTCTCCCCGCGTTTGCGCAGGTTTCGGGGCGCGAGGTAGAGCCGGTGTGAAGCCAAGAGCCGACCCGCCGTAGACCCCCCCTCCCCGCCAAGGTCCTGTGGGACCTTGCTGATTGCAAACAGGAATAATTGCATGTGCGACCTTGAACAGGTGATTTCGATCACTCGATAAAGGTCGCAGGCCCTTTGAGGAATTGCCAGTTAAACCGAGCTGGAGCCTCTGGTGGTGTAGGTAGGCACTCTTGAAACGCAAGGGTGCCTTTGCCCCCACCTCTGACCCTCACCCCCACCCCCCCACCACCCCCGTCAGTCCATCCTTGACAGTAGGATGGGGGAAAGCCACGTGTCCAAAGAAAAGACTCAGCCTCCAAGAGCAGAATGCCCCAATATTGCCATAAACACGGAGTGGGAGGCCGTTTCATTTGCTGCTTTGAAACAGAGGAATTGGCACTCAGAGGGAAAAAAAAAAAAACTGATAAAAATCTTGTGAAGGTTGCATAAAATTAAGAGAAAGTCTGGAAATACATCAGTGTTTCTGAAGGAAGGGATGGTGTTTCTCATACCGAATGAATAAGAGGGGGAGGGAGGAAGCACCACCCAGCAATACTTGGGCCCCAATATGTGTCCAGCTATTACACCAAATAGAATTGTTTTGGTTCTGTCCCTGAGGCTGATAAAAATTATTTAGACTAGCAAGAGAAGAACAGAGAAAACTCAGAACTATAATCAAGAAAACAAAGGTCCAAGTTTCAAAAGTGTTGGCTGAGCCCACACAAAAATCATCATGACTTTTAACATTTCTTGATACGGTATTTTTCCAGTTATTATCTGTGTTCTTTTCAGTCCCTAGTGATATAACGTACCTTAATGTTGCATTTTTGCTTTGAATCCCAGATGTGCCCTTGAGGGCCAGGCAAATATTAGATTGTTGATTTGTTTCATTGTTTATAACCAGAGAAAGAAGTGAAGATAATGAGAATGAGGACAGGAAAGCTGTACTCTGACCCTTGAGGAAAACCAAAACAGTGGGCATAGCTTAAAAAAATTTTTTTAATGTGAAAGACAACTCTCTCATCAATGAGTAAGCACAAACTCACAGCACAGGTTATACCTATTGTAGCCTGATTTAATAATGACTCTAAAGAAGGTATTTCAGTCATATTAATCATGAAATGTTTGCCTTTTAATTAATCCAGAAAAAACTACCCCTTGATTCATATAGATCTAGCCATGGACCCTAGATATTCCACTACATAGAATAATTCTGAATAAATCTATACAGATTTATTTCCAAACATGGAAATGAATCAAGAAAGACCGGCCGGTGTGGCTCAGTGATTGAGCGCCCACCCTTGAACCAAGAGGTGCCCCAAATAATGGATCGACTGATCATGGCACGTACCTTGGTTATGGGCTGGATCCCCAGTAGGGGGCGTGCAGGAGGCAGCCAAACAATGTTTCTCTCTCATCAATGTTTCTCTCTCTTCTTCTCTCTCCCTTCCTCTCTCTCTAAAAAATCAATAAAAGCATATTTAAAAAAAAGAATGTAAAAGCAAAGATAAATTTCAGCCTCAATAAGCTGCAGTCTGTATAAGCATAGCATAACATTTGTAGGAGATTGTGTCTCAGTAGATGTTGCTCTCCTTCCCCCTCGTAGCCATCCGCGAAAAACTGAGGAAATCAAGGACTTTCTGCTCGCAGCCAAGCGAAAGGATGCCAAGTCTGTTGAGATTAAGGAAAATAAGACTAATGTGAAGTTTAAAGCTGAATGCAGCAGATACTTTTATATCTTGGTCATCTCAGACAAGGAGAAGGCTGAGAAATGACGCATCTCGCCCTCGCCTCTCTCCCCACTCCTTCCCCCCCAGGCAGTGAAGGAGTTGAGATGGGCCAGGCACGTTGCTTTGCACTGTATTAAACACACACACACACACACACACACACACACACCTGCACACACACGCGCACACACACACACCTTTTTTAAAAAGCTGACAATGTCCTCTTTTTTCTTAAAAATAATTACTAATTTAATTTTAAAAATACTTTTGAGTTAGATAACATGCTTTTCCATGTTGCTTATGTAGACCAATTTTTTCTTTCTAAGAATCTGATAAATTTAAAAGTAGCAATTATTGCCCAGCCAGTGTGGCTCAGTAGTTAAGCATCAACCTATGAACCAGGAGGTCATGGTTCAATTCCTGGTCAGGGCATATGCTAGAGCCATGGGTTCAATCCCCAGTGTGAGGTGTGCAGGAGGCAGCAGATCAATGGAACTCTCATCACTGGTCTCTCTCTCTCTCTCTCTCTCTCTCTCTCTCTCTCTCTTTCCCTCCCTCCCTTCCTCTCCCTTCCTTTCTGAAATCAGCAAAATAAAAAAATAAAAGTAGCAATTATTCAAATAAACTTACTGACCTGCTAAAACTAAATAACAAGGTGACATCTGCCCTGCTATATAATACGGTAAAATAGCAAGTGCAAAAGTAGCACTATGTACTTATTTCATGTACTTAATTACTTAATGCTCATGACAACTATGTATTAGTTACTATTGTTATCCCCATTTTATAGGAAAATAAGCCTCACAGAGGTTAAATAATATCCCTATAGTCATACAGCTATTATGTGATGCCTATTGGTTTTGTTTTTTGTTTGTTTGGTGGTTGGTTTGGTTTTGGGAGGGGGGGTGTGTTTTTTTTTGTAAACATGGCTTTTAAAAAACATCTCATTCTGTCTTTGTAAATGCAACAGCTTTTTATCACTTTGAGACCACGAGTTATAGGTCTTCATTTTTCTGATTCCTCTGTCTCAGTTTCCTTCAAAGCCTCCTATCTCTGTTTTTTCCATGCCAAAGACTTTCCCCAAATGTCTGGCAAATCTTGCTTATTCATTTACATTTAAGAGTGAGGCACTGAAACCTAGTAAGAAGCCCTGCGTGTAGACTTGATTGCAGAATGATTGGGCAAGGCCCAGCCATTCATTCCCTAGGAGGCGCCTCCCACATCCCTAGGTCTGTTTTCCTGGGGTGGTCCTTTTCCCCCGGGGAGAGATCTGCCTCCCGTTCCTTGCCTGGGTGGGTGGCAACCTGGTTGCCAGCATTCTGTGAACCCCGTGAGGGAAAGCGTCTCAGGATCTCACTTGGCGAGATATCGACTTCCACTCAATCCCCCACTTTCCGCAGAGCTCCCTGCCTTCTCCCTGCGCCTGACCTCGGAGTCCCTCAATTCAACACCCTCCCATGATCTTCTGGAGTGGGTTCTTGCTGGCCTGCTGTGTGGAAAGCGATACAGGGCCCAACTTCTTCATTTACAGGGTTTCAACCCATCTTTCCGGTGTGGGGACGCCTTTAGCGATAGCTGGCACCGCAGTTCCTGAGATCTGCCAGGGCCCTAAAGCAGGGTTTCACTTCTTGGCTTCCCTCTCGGCAAGCAGCATGGTTTCAGCTTTCCCTGGTCCTCTCAATCAGTTAGCAACTGCCCATCTGCTATTTGGCTTCCAAAATTTGATTGACATCTCTCCACGGCTCTCGTACTCCCTACTGTTGTCTGCCCTCATGTTCTCTTCTTCCTCAGAGCTTTATGTTTAATCCCCGAATAAGACTCAGGGTGGAGATTCAAGAAAAAGCCGAGCTAAATGCAAGTATCCAGTCTGCCAGGTGGAGTGAGAAGCCTGTGCTTCGGCCTCGCTGCTGAGCTGCCTCTGCGCATAAGCCTGCATGCCTGTCCTCCACACATTATGATTTTCCCACGCCCCTAGGAAAATAAAAGTAAATTAAAAAGTTCCCACACTCCTCAGAAAAGATGAAATGTTCTGTAGTTATGGCAACAAGGAACCACCAGAACCAGTTCTAAACTGGTTTGATGGATCCATGACAGCTTGCCTAAGGGAACACACTTCTGAAAGTCAGCGGGAAACAGCCCCGTGCTTTCAAAAGTCAGGCAATGCACATCCTTCTCGTCTAAACAACCCGGTTTCCACAGCTGACCTCTACCCACTACTGCCTCTGAACGCCCACCAACCGCTCCCCTCAGCGCCGTACTTCCCAAACCCTAATTAATCAGCTCCTTGCTTTCCTGGGGGAGACTGTGCTCCGGCTAAGTATTAAATTCAGCTGTTTGTAGAAGTATTGAGTGCTGGTCTTTTCCTTTGACAGAGCTCAGCAACTACCACCTGTCTGGTGCATGGGAGAGACTCAGCGGGCAGATCAGGGGAGGTGCCAGGGCAACTGCGCCTGAAATAAAGGGGCCTGGGCTGTTTGCCCGAGTGAGCCTTGTGCCAAGGTGCAAAGCAGGTTCATACAACATTCACTCATCGGCCCAAATTTATGGGTACCTGAGAGATGAGGGATGTAAGTATCCGCTTGCAGAAGCATGTTCCCTGCCACTTTTGATTCTGCGTGGTTAACAGTATGTAACCTAAGCAATGACTAGGTTTTAGCCCTGGCCGGTTTGGCTCAGTGGATAGAGCGTCGGCCTAAGGACTGAAGGGTCCTGGGTTCGATTCTGGCCAGGGGGACATGCCCAGGTTGCAGGCTCAGTCCCCAGTGGGGGGCATGCAGGAGGCAGGCAATCAATGATTCTCTCTCATCATTGATGTTTCTAACTCTCTCTCCCTCTCCCTTCCTCTCTGAAATGAATAAAAATATTTTTAAGTAAAACACAAAAAACAGTGACTAGGTTTGGGGTTTTTTGTTTGTTTTACTACACTGTATTTTCAACCATATTTTCTTTATCCTAGATTAAAGAAGGAAGGGAGAATTCTCCCTCAACAGAGATCACATTTTCAGTAGCCAAACTGATTCTAACAAATGTTACACAAAGAATACCCTATGTGGAACTGAGTTTATTGCAGGTGGAAACAATCCAAATGCTCATCAATGGAAACATGCTGAAACATATTGTGGCACATACATATAATGGAATATTATCCTATCTAATAATAGAGTAACATGTAAATTACCATCACTCCGCTACGCCCACAATTGGGCGGCGGGAGGCTGGGGGGCGGGACTCGGGGTGGCCTATCCGGCCATTGAGAGGCACGAATCCACTGCCACTGAGGGGGGCTACCCTGCTGTTGAGAGGCACAGGGGGTGGGACTCCCGCCCCCTGTGCCTCTCAACGGCCAGATCCGTGGCCGCTGAGGGGGCCTGCCGCGGAGGCTTCTGAAAGGCCTGGTGCACCAGCGGACAGGCACCCAGCTCCACCACGAAAAGCAAAAGTGTGTAGGGGACCCTACACGTGCATGATTCAATCATGCACTGGGCCTCTAGTGTAATCATATTAAATCAGGGAGTACTGATGCATGCTACACCTTGGATGAAATTTGCAAACATTATGCTAAGAAAAAAGCAGACACAAAAGGTCTGCTAGAGTGAAGGATTCCTTTTTTTATGCTATATCCAGAATAGGCACACCCACAGAGGCAAAAAGCACAGTAGTGGTTATCAGGGGATGAGAGGAGGGGATGGTGAATAATTAATGATGGGTGTTTTCCTGAGGTGATAAACAAGCATTGAAGCTAGAGAGAAGTGGTAGTTAATACGACATTGTGAACACACGAAATGCCACTGACTTGTAGACTTTACAGTGATTAATTCTGTTATATGTGAATTATAAAGAATAAATACATAAAACAATACTACATATTGCCTTCTGTTTGGGAGATGAGTTGCTTTTGCAAACGTGTAAGCAGTTCGGATCTCATTTCCTTATCTTAGCAATGAAACAGGGGTTTGGGTGCAATTCACAGCCAAACTCATGGCATGAGCAAGTGTCTGTTTCAAAAGTGGAAAGGGTTCTAATTCTTTTAATGACCTCTCTTGGGGCAAAAATTATGGCTGTGGTAACACTGGGTTGTAATTCTAGTACTTGAGTTACACAGTAATAGGACTGATGGGAGGGTTTTCTTTGACAGCAACATGAAATAACAAAAAAGAATAATTTCCAGATAAAGAATGATTTCTCTTAGATTTTTGGCAAAATTTACTTTGTCCTTATCTCATTTTGCATATCTCAATATGCATGATTTGTCTTACAGAAGAATAGACCACGCACATCTCACTGGGTAAGATAACGTCAGGACTGATTTTCTGGGCTCAGTGACCTTTTTTTCCCCCAGGTGACTTTAGACCCAGCCACTGCCCTTCCGTTTCCAGCATTGCTCTTGTCTGGCACAGACACCCCCAAAGAAACCCTGCCGAAACCTTTGAGGAGAGGAAGTTGGAGATGTTTGCAGGGGTTTCCTGGTGTGTTCGTTAGCTTTTGCAGCATCCCAGACAACCCCAAAGCTCAGTGGCTTAAAATAACACCCCGTTATCCAGCTTACAATCTGTGGATCAGCAGTTTGGGCTCCGTGGGCAGTTCCTCTATGGCCCTACTCATGCATTGGCAGGCAGCTCCTGGATGTGCAGTCAGCTGGTCTGCAGGGGGGTTGGCTGGTCCTCAGTGGCCTCACTTGCATGTCTGATAGGTAGCAGCTGGCTGTGGGTTAGGGCACCTCGGTCCTTCTCCAAACGTTGCTCATCTTCCACCAGGCTAGCCCAGGCCTGCTCAGAGCTCACATGGCATCACTTCAATCACATCCTTTTCAGCAAAGAAACTCATAAGACCAGCCCATATTCAAGGGGTAGGGGAAGAGATACTACCTCTTCTTAGTGGGAGATGTGTTGTGACCATTTTTGCAACCTATTACAACTGAAGTCTCTGTTCCTGTCATAGTCCCCCAGTCCTCCCTATACTGTTGCCCCTGGGCCCTCTCCCTGCTTTGCCAGCCTCCAGGCATGAGGCCCACTTGGTTACTGGTTCTTTATGGTCACACACTTCCTTACATCAGTCATGTTCTGGGTTACTAGTTCCCTCTCCCATCAGATTCCACATGTGTTCAGTCTCAGAAAATCCTCAGTGTCTGATCCACTGAGAATTTCTTTCTTTTTCTTTTTCTTTTCTAGTTTTTTTTTAGCATGACACTGTGCACCTAGAGTAGTGTAACCATATGGTTTCTCATCTAAATTGGACCTCTGAGAATGAAATGGGGCACCATGAATAATTATGTTGGTACAGCAGCATAAACTGAGATGTCCCTATTCAAAGCCCCAGTGGTTAGAAGCACAGGCTCTTAGATCCGCCTTGCTTAGATTTGAATACCAGCTCTGACAATTATTTGTGTTACTCGCCTATTCAAAGGAGATGACAATACTACTTTATTGGGGTTTTGTGAGGTTTAAATTAGTTAACTTATATAAAATACTTAACTTATTATTATACTACTAGAGGCCCAGTACATGAAATTCGTGCACTGGTAGGGTCCCTAGCAGCTGGCAGCAGCCAGCCAGGGCCTCCCTCCCTTCCCCCGGCTGGCCCCACCCCCTGGTTGAACTCCCAGAAGAACTCCTGGTCGAGGGGACAATTTGCATACTACGCTTTTATTATATAGGATTTGTAACCTCTGCCATGGATAGAGGGATTGCCATCTTCATTTAATGTTATATTTTATGCATGTGTAATAAAATTATTTCAACATCTTTGTATCTTTCAGTGTGTGTTTTTAATTTTTCAATTGATTTTTTTTTTTAGAGAGAGAGAAACATCTATTCCTTGTTTCACTTAGTTGTGCATTCATTGGTTGATTCTTGTATGTGCCCTGACTGGGAATTGAACCAGTGACGTCTTGGTACATAACCACTGAACCACACTGGCTGGGTTGTATCTATCAGTTTTAATGGCTATAATTTCATTGATAAGTTTCTATAAGTTACCTAAAATGTCCTGTATTATTAAATATTTAGATAGTTTTTCATTTTCTGCTAATATAAATGATAAACTTTATTGTAGATAATTTGTGTAATAAATTATTTCCTTATATTAGTTCTAGAAGTAAAAATGTTATACTAAAGAATATGAGTATTTTAAGAATATATTGTCAAATTGCTTTACCAAAGAATTACATTAACACTTGCATAAGCGACATCAGGAAGTGTTCACTTTAATACAACCTTACTAACATTGAGATTGTCAGTAAAAAATAAAATCTGTAAATTTGTTGTATTTGTTATGAACATATTCTAACAACCTTGTTTTCAGTGTTCCCAGCCTTCCCAAATTAAAACAAAAAATTAGAAGCAAGGTAAGAATATTTTTTAAAAGATGCTTGGATATGTTTGAGGATAAGAGGAAAGACAAAAGTAAGTAAATACAAGAAAAAAATCCTAGACATCCCAGATTATTTATTTAATGGACAAACATGTCTTCAGACTTCAATAGTCCATGATATTATTATTTGTTGTAAGATATAACAGTTAATGTTCATTATAATAACACTAACTAATGAAGAAAAAAACAGAATGTGCTGAACAAAGTTTGTTTTTGGATTATTTCCATTAAAAAGTGAAACAAGCCCGGCCGGCAGAGCTCAGTGATTGAGCATTGACCTATGAACCAGGAGGTCAAGGTTCAATTACTGGTCAGGGTATATGGTATGCATGGGTTGTAGGCTTGATCCCCAGTGTGGGGTGTGCAGGAGGCAGCCGATCAATGATTGTCTCTCATCATTGATGCTTCTATCACTCTCTCCCTCTCCCTTCCTCTCTGAAATCAATAAAATTATATTTTAAAAAACAAAAACAGATTCCTGGGAGCCTCGTGCCAGAACCTACCAAGGAGAATCTTCAGAAGAGGAACCAAAGGAATCTGTTGGTTTATTTTATAAAACTCCCCCTGAGATCGCGGTGTTCAGCAGGTGTGCCGTCCACAGCCCCATATCACCCACAAACTTGCTGAGAACCAGTCAATGTTTCATAAGGCCTTAACTGGTAGACTGATTGAGGCCCAGAGAGCAATGTCCCCAGCTAAGTGAATCCTTTAGAATGCTGATTTTACTTGACTGGCGATGATGGTAATCTTTGGAGAATATCTGTGTTGGACCCTTAGCCACATAAAAATGAGCACTTTTGTTAAGCAAGTTTTTACAATTCTAATAGACAAATTTCTTAGATTTAGCCATGTAAATCACCAGAATATGTCCATGGCAGCAATTATGATGACATTTTTTTAATGGCCAAATGGAGCTATTGTGAGATTCTCTCAGATTTATCCCTTAGAAATAGTTGTGTGTCTGTTTTTTAATCAGAATATCCTAGCAGTTGTGGATGAAAAGAGTCCACATACTAACCCTGATAAGCTCAGGGAAGGCCTGCAAGGCGGCCTTACAAACTCGGAGACCTGAAATAGCCAGAAAGAATGGTCTGCAATAAAAACTTTTTAACTAAAAGCAGTTTATGGTGGGTAGTCACGTACTAGGCTAGAAACTTCCCTGACAAAGGTCAATTTTCACCTCACTTAAGCTTGTCTGTTATCTTTTTGCATCTAGGATAACATACCGTTGGAATGTCAAAGTAATTTCCTTCTTCCAGACCCCTCAAAACACAGGCACCACAACAGAGCAGAGACCACAAATCCTCTCATTGCTGACTGTTAACTATCCTGCACCCACCTATGTTAAAGGTGTATATGTCTATTGTTAAATCTGATCAAATAATTGGATCAGCACCCCCTCCCCTGGGAACTGACCTTTAGACCACTTCACAACCAACATTCCCTTTTGCTTAGACCACATTCCACTTGCTAAAACCACATTCCACTTGCTAAGACCATTATCTTTCCCTTCCAGACCTGCCCAGAGAACTCTCCACCCAGAAAAAGCCCACTTAGAGTCCTTTAAAATCTCTGACTCTCCACCCCGGTGCTGGTGCCATTTGGGGGCTCAGCCCATCTGGTATCCAGATGACCTAATAAATGTATCATTCCTTTTGGCCTCGTGTGTTCCTCCTTAGGTGACCCTACCATCTATCATTTTACTTTCTATCCAATCCCCATCTTTGCTTTCTCTCGCCTCCCTAATCTATCAATCTATCACCAATGGGTTTCCTGTAACCCACTTACATCTTCTCTTTTTATTGTAATGCATAAAATAAGGTGCAAAACTGCCATTTTCTGGAGCATTGGCTCAAATAAACTCACAAAAATTCTCTACAGGTTTGAATGTTTCTTACGTTGACACAGTATAACAAAATTGGTAGCTCATATTGGAATTAAAATCGTAATAGGTTAGATTTTCCCAGGTAGCTCTTTCTTCCTTGATATTCACCATAGGCTGGTTTTTACAAAATATTTTTCTTGGTAATAGTCTAAATATTCAGCAGAAAGCAGCACAATTATTTTCCCATTGCTTTTAAGTCTTTTATTAAGTAAAAAGCAGGGTTGCCACTTCAATTATCTCCAACTATAAATTGGAGATTGGATAATGTTGGTTTAAACTGGGCAATTTCACCCTAGCTGGTTTGGCTCAGTGGATAGAGCGTTGGCCTGCAGACCAAAGGGTCCCGGGTTCAATTCCGGTCAAGGGCACGGTCAAGGGCATGTACCTTGGTTGCAGGCTCCTCCCTGGCCCAGGCCAACCAATTGATGTGTTTTTTTCACATCTATGTTTCTCTCTGTCTTTCCCTCTCTTTTCCACTCTCTTTAAAAGATCAATGGAAAAATATCCTTGGGTGAGGATTAACAAAAAAGTAATAATCCTATATAATAAAAGCCTAACATGCTAAGTGTCTGGTCGTCTGGTTGGCCATTCAACCAATCAAAGCGTAATATGCTAATGATATGCTAAGGCCGCTCAACCACTCGCTATGATGTGCACTGATCACCAGGAAGCAGACAGACGATTGGTTGACCAGTCACTATGACATGCACTGACCACCAGGGGGCAGATGCTCTGACAGGTAGGTTAGCTTGCTGCTGGGGTCCAGCCAATCAGGACTGAGTGAGACATGCCCTGGAGCCCTCCCGAGGTCCCTCCCCAGCTGGCCAACTTCCCACGTCCCTCCCTGGCCCCCATCGTGTACCAGTGGGGTTCCTTGGCCTGGCCTGTGCTCTCTCGCAATCTGGGACTCCTCAGGGGATGTCAGAGAGCCGGTTTCAGCCTGATCCCTCAGGCTAGGCTGAGGGACCCCACTGATGCATGAATTCGTGCACCTGGCCTCTAGTAATAAAATAAAAATAAGCTGTGCAATTTCACCTCTTCTTCATTTCTGTGATGGCCTATCTTGGTTACGGGTCAAACTTCTTGCTAATGAGCTTCTAAATTCTGTCCAATCTATTTAGTTGAAGTTTTGGCTTGTTTGGGATTGCTACAAATGTAGAAAAATTGGCATGTGGGCTTTAACTCTGAATTGTGGTTGATTTGGAGAAGTTGGTTACTTTATAATTTGTAGATTGAGTATTGAACTCATTTCTGAAATTGGATAATAGTGAGCTATTAGTGACCTAAATGGAAAAGCACACCCCATATTCATTAATAATATGTAAAACAGAATCTTATCATTCTACACGCGATGACAAAGAACACAAAAGCAATGTGAAAATTAACTTAATTGGAAATATTGTAAAATTATTTTCAACATCATATGTTAAATTAAGGATTTGCTTAATAATAGAGGAAGCCAAAGTAGCAAGCCCAGTTAGAATCTGTGTAAGTGCTTTACAAATGGCTTATTTTCTAGTCCTGTCACAACACTTAATGATGCTACATTTCACAGGAAGACATTTCAAGTTGAAGTAGATGACAGTTCAGTTAGATGATTTCAGGAAAAACTACAGTTGTTTAAAAATGTCTCAAAATGATACATCTTTTGTATCCAGAGAGCTAAAAATATATTCTCCAGGATCTAGTACTTTCCCCAGCACACAGTTGGCAGTCAGAATTTATGGAAGGAGGGAAGGGAAGGAGGGAGGGAGAAAGGAAGGAAGGAAGGAAGGAAGGAAGGAAGGAAGGAAGGAAGGAAGGAAGGAAGGAAGGGAGGGAGGGAGGGAGGAAAGTAGGAAGGGAAGAAGGAAGGAAGGGAAGTAGGAAGGGAGGAAAGGAGAGAGGGAGAAAGATAAGGAGGGAGGGAGGGAGGGAGGAGTAACGGGAGAAAAGCTTTAAATCTATTTTTTCTTACCTCCTTGGCACTGGAGGAGTCTGGGTGCCAGAGAGAAAAAAACTGGAAATCAGATGCAATTCTTATTTTAGGATTAGTTCATTCATCTTTCCATCTCTTTGGCCAACCCAATCCTCCCCCAAGAAGTCTAGACTCCAGCTCATGACACCTCCACTTCAGACAGAGCCGACGAGTTAAGACAGATGCTGAAATCAGACAGCCTAGGTTCAAATCTCTGTCCCCGATTGACTTCAGCTGTGTGACCTCAGGCAACTCACTTTACTTACTGGCACCTCATCTGTGAAATGGAGACAATAATAGCATGTCTATCGTAAGGTGTGTTGTAAGGACTAAATTAAAACGTGCAGGGCATTTAGAATAGTACCTGTAGTAGGCAGCTTCTGACATAGCTCCCAGTGATCCCCAACTCTTGCTATTTAGGTCTGTGGTAATTCCTTCCCCTTGAGTGTGGGCTGGATCTAAAGACTTGTTTCTTGAAACAAATAAAATATGGCCAAAGTGGTTGACTATAACTTCTGTGATTAGGTTACAAAAGATGGACTCCTCTCTAGCCAGCACCCTCTAAAGCCAGCTCCTGTGCTGTGAGATGCTCCGTGGAGAGGCCCAGCGGCAGGGAACTGAGAGACACCTCTGGCTAAGAGTTTGTGAGGAAATAAAGCCCCAGTCAAACAACCTGCAAGAAAATGGATTTTGCCAGCAAGCACCAGAATCAGCTGGGAAGAGGATCCTTCCCCGGTGAGTCCTCAGACACCTGTAGCTGTGTGAGAGCCCCAGAGCTGGAGGGCTCAGCTAAGCAGCAACCAGATTCCTGACCTACAGATACTGTGAGAACATAAACATTCATTGTTTTAAGCCACCACGTGCGAGGATAATTTGTTATGCAGCAATAGCTAACGAATACAGCCCTCAAGCACTCTATTAATGTAAGCTAATAATAGACACCTCAAATCTCCTCTCTCCTCCCTCAGTCCACCCATCCAAGCTGATCAAACCAAAATCCTACCCCCAAAAAACCATCTTAATTCTTCTCTTTTTCTCAACTCCTCCTCCCTAAATAAACTAGCTTTATGAATATCTGAGTAAGAGTATCTTAGGAATAGAAAGTTCAAGGGTCTTAAGACAAAAATAAGCTTCTATTATTTTAAAACAAGGGAGTGGGAAGTGAGAAAACCTATATGGCTAGAGCTACCAAGCAAGGGAGAGAATGATATGAAATACAACTCGAGCAGAAAGCAAGGGGCCAGATCACTTAGGGAACTGAAGATAGAAAGAAGGTTGGGTTTTTCTTTCGAGTGTAATTGGAAGGAAATAAAAGGTAGTAGGCAGAGCTATGACAGTCTCACCGTTTAGTCCTAGTCTTAGTCCGGGTAAAACTCGTTGGTGGCTGTGTGGAATAACGATTGTGAGAAGGCAAAAGGGAAGCGCAAAGACAAATTAGCGAAATACTCTTGTATTCTAGGTGAAGGATGATGATAAACCTTTAGACAAGGTTGTGAAAGCACCGACGATGAAGAGCAGTAAAGGAACAGGGATACATTTGGGAGGTAGGGACTATAGAACTGACTGAATAATTGGATGAAGAAAACAGAGCTACCAAGGATGGCTCATAGTTGTTTAGCTTGACCCACTGAGGAAGACGGGAGGAGGAAAATGTCTAAGGTTAAACATCAAGATTTCTCTTTTGAAGAGTAAGCTTGAGATGAAATTAGACATCTAGGTGGAAATGTCAAGATATACCCAACTGGAGTTCTGGGGAGAAGTTTCCCCTGAAGATTGGGGGGGAAATCAACATAAAGATAATACTTAGCATTGCAGAGGAGGGCAAAATATTTTTCATTCTTCCCAAGTTCTCAGCTGTGGCCTCTGTAACAAAAGACAGATTAACAGAAGTTTAATCGAATGTATATCTCAGAAACAGGGAGACAAGTGAAGTAACTCAAAGAGGTAGCTTAGAACTCTGACTCACAGACATCTTCAACAAAGAGCAAACACTTTGTAGAGAAATGACAGGACAAAGGAGGGTGATTTTAGGCTTCCAAGGGCAGCGTACGGGAGGAAACTGATGGAGGAAGGTTTGCTTGCGATCCCTCTGCTGCTTCTCTGGCTGTGAGTCTAGACTAATCGTCTCCAATGAAGGAAAACGTACATCCTGCCTGTAGGCAGAGAGAAGGAGGATAGAGAGCTTTTCCTGCATTTGCCAATTCTTAATTGCCTTTACTTCAAAACAATTCTTATGTCAAAGAGGCATATTTTAAGGTGACATATTCTGGTTTCCTTCAGCATCCAAGAATTGCACGAGATTATCTAGGGAGAGAGCGTACATGGGGAAGAGAGCCCTGGGATAGGCCCAAAATGTAGGGTCCAGCAAAGGAAGCTGAGAAGCAGTGTCCAGAGAAACCAGATGGGTAACCCCCACCCTGGGAAATGAACTTGAACAAACCCCCATGGCGGTGGGAGCAGTAGCAAGGCCTGGAGATGACTGAAATTGAGCTTCAGACTTGGGCAGAATTAGAGCTTGAAGTCAGGAGTTTTCCTTTTATAGAAAAAAAAATTTTTTTTAACTTTTACTTCTTGTATACCTGAGCTTGGGGACTGAGATTCATACTCACTAATAATAATAATTACATACAGTTTTATATTGACATAATTAACTAGATTATTTACATGTGTTTACATAAATATGACAAAATAATTAGTGCTCTGAAGGCGAAGAAAAGACTGGGAAAGAGAAAGAGAAGGGGATCCCTGGAGATGGGCCTGCAGGCGGAGCCTCTGCAAAGAGAAGTTCCAAGAGTGGGTTCTAGTGATGGGAAAGGAAGGAACAATTTTTGCTGAAGGGTGAGAAAATAGAGATGAAAGCTACTGAAAGGATAACAGCCAGTTCAAAGCTTGAGAAACAGAAGGCATGTGAGAATGGCCAAAAGCCCCT
Organism: Eptesicus fuscus; assembly: GCF_027574615.1. Lineage (NCBI taxonomy): Eukaryota > Metazoa > Chordata > Mammalia > Chiroptera > Vespertilionidae > Eptesicus > Eptesicus fuscus. The sequence continues at coordinate 70,493,282 of NC_072479.1, read as the reverse complement.
TGGTGAATTCATCATTGTTTGAAACGGTGAAGAGACCCCAGCCCCTGCAAGCTCAGTTGGTTAGAGCATCATCCTGAGGTTTCAGGTTCAGTCTGTGGTAAGGGCACATACAAGAATCTCTCTCTCTCTCTCTCTCTCTCTCCTCTCTCTCTCCCTCTCTCTCTCTCTCTCATCAATCAATAAATTTAAAAAAAGAAAAGGTGAAAAAAAGTCAAAGGTATAGGTAGACTTCGGCTTTTCTCACCTGGAGTTCTTCTCCTGAACCTCAGAGCACATCACCTGATCTGAGGGGCTGCGCCTCAGTTCTCACCCGAAGGGTAACAGGCGTCCTCAAACTACGGCCCGCGGGCCACATGCGGGTGTTTTTGCCGTTTTGTTTTTTTACTTCAAAATAAGATATGTGCAGTGTGCATGGGAATTTGTTCATAGTTTTTTTTTAAACTATAGTCCGGCCCTCCAACGGTCTGAGGGACAGTGAACTGGCCCCCTGTTTAAAAAGTTTGAGGACCCCTGATAGAATCTGGAGTGGGTGGCGCTGTTCTGGATGCAGGGGTGGGGGTGCGGGGGGGTGGTGGGGGGAGAAGTTAGTGAGTTCCATAGGGCTCTGGACCTTAATTGCTCTTAGAATCCTGGTGGAGAAGGGCCTCCAACAGGTAAAGGCATGTGTTTGAAAGAAACCCAGTGACAGGAACAGAAAACAAGAATGAGAGCCTAACAGTTAAAAGTGGAGACATCCCTGAGCGGAACCTCAGGCCTCGCTGAGCCTACGAGCTGTCATTCTGCAGCCAGGTGTGAGAGCCGTTCCTCACCCTGTCCTTCTGTCCTGACAGCCAATGGGCTCTCAGCTGCTCCTTCCGATCATTGCACCCACCTTGCCTAGAGCAGTTGAGGTCAGCCACCCCGCCTCTGTTATTTCAGAACTCCCTGCTCCCGGTGACTCTCAGTCTGTAACAGCACCCCCCACCAGCAGCCCAGGCCTTCCGAGCTCCGGGCAGAAGCGGCCAGAGCGACACCGCCCCCTTCTCACAGGCCATAATGACCACCAGGGCACATGGAGAGCCCTCTGTGTTGCGTGGGTTTTCTGGCCTGCGGACGTGTTCACTCGGGCACGCCCCCTTCTCTGGACGTTTCCATTCCTTCTTTCACCGTTCGCCACGCAGTGTTTCCAGTTCTGCCTCTCTTTAAGGTGAGCTGATACGTCTTCCAAGCGTCTAGGAGGCCACGTCCCAGTGTACTGGCGTCATCGCCTGGGCTGTTTGCCAAGGTGTAAGTCCTGCACCATGAGATAATGCTCTCACCTGAACAAACTCTCCCTTCCCCCGTGTTATCTTCTGTGCCCCCTGACTCGGCACCCTCAGGATCCTGTCCCAAACACACCATACACTCGCAGCTCCTGACCGACTGGGTCCCACAATTGCCTCTTGGCATAGTCCCTTTCTGCCTCAGCCAGCCCAGCACATCTCTGGCCGGCTTATGTCATGACCTGACCCTAGTGGTGGGTCTGATGGCCCGGAGCGGAGGTGGGAATGCATCTGAGCAGGGCACGGGTTATCTTGCGTCAGCTGCAGATGAACAAGAGGCACTCACCTTTAACAGGGAGGGTGGGTCCCTTCCGCAGGCCCCGGGGGCCCTTGGGAATCTGAGATTCCAGACTCCTTAGTGCATCGACCAAGATGTCCCCATCCAAAGTCTTAGATTCTGGCTGCTTCCAAATCAGAGTCCTGACCTGGACACAAAGGACCAGCCAGAGTGGCTGAGCCAATGTTCTCTGGAACCCCGCTGTGGTGCAATGTATAGATCTCCAGCTTTACTGCCACCAGGCTCCAGGGGACGGGATCTATTTATACACAGCCCCGGGGAGCTCATTTCCCATCCTATCGGTGAGTAATCATCCTCAGCCTCTTATCGCCTCTCTCCAAAGCACCCAGGGCCGCAGCAGCAGCCAGCTCATTCCAAAAGTCTTACATTATTAGTGTCTCCCCAAACTCTCAGCCGCTGAGATGCTGCACCTGCCCATGCATTGCCTGCCATCAATAGCCCATCCCGGTTAGCCACCTGCGGAAGTTTTGACGGCGGCTCTGGCCCGGCATGCCTGGGGCTACCAGTGTTCCCTGCCACCAGCCAGAGGGTCTGCTTCCCATCAGCCAGGATGGGCAACAAAACCCCATTTCAGAGATGGTTCCTCGGGCCACCTGCCGGACCCGCTGTCGTCAGTTGGGGTCACCGGGAAACAGACCCTGAGACCCTGAGGTTTCCGTGCAGAGGTTCCTGGGGAATCCTTGCAGAAGGAGAACCTGCGAGTGGTGAAGGCAGGGAAGACAAGTGCAGGTGCAGGTCTCGGGAGATCGCTCGGGGAGCTCTGGCCGTGGGATGGCCCTTCCGAGATACCCCAAATGGAGTCTTTGTCCCTCAGACGAAGCAGTGCTTGGATACGCACTGTCCTGGGAAGGGAACATAACCTGGGCGAGGTTCTTCCTTTGGTGGAGGACAATTCCGAGGAGCAGCGCAGCCGAGGCCTCAGCCAACAGCTGCCCTGAGCTGGAGGGACAAGGAGCTCCTCAGTCCTGAGAGGGCCCCGGGCAGCACACCCCAGCACCCACATGCTCTCAGCTCTGGGCACGTCACTTGCTTTGCTGACACTGCTTCCTGACCCGCAACATAAAGGAATAGCACCTACCTCATGGGGCACCCAAAAGAGCAAATGAAAAAACAACAAAAGGAGTGCAAGCAGTTTGTGAACTGTTAACAAGGTTAATCTTTTCAGCCTGAATTCTGGAGCATCTCAGCACCATCTTTCATGCCCCACACCCACTTCCCACCTCAAGAACAATCAATATTTTACTTTTCTACCAAAATCTATCTTTAAATCCCTTTTTATTGTTTCTCCAAAATGTTGCAATGATGGTGTTGAGATAGGGCTAATTTGTGTCTGAATTTTTTTAAGTATATATATTTTTTATTTTGAAGAGGAAGGGAGAGGAAGAGAGAGAGAGAAACATCAATGGTGAGAGAGAATCATTGATTGCTGCCTTCTGCATGTCCCATACTGGGGACCAAGCTCGCAACCCGGGCACGTGCCCTGACCAAGAATTGAACCTCAGCCTCCGGTTTCATAGGTCAATGTGCAACCACTGAGGCATGCAGGCTGGGCTCTTTGAATTGTTTTTAATCATAAATTAATTTCTAAAATAAGCCCAATAACCAAAAAAAAATCCATCAGTCTCTAATCTGGGACTCTGTAAAGAATAAAATTCAAAGATTTGTGATTTTAAAATTAAAAATTGTTCTCAAAAATTTCTACTATGTCAGCCCAGCCAGCATGGTTCAGTGGTTGAGCATCAAACCTACCAACCAGGAGGTCATGGTTCAATTCCTGGTCAGGGCACATGCCTGGGTTGTGGGCTCTATCCCCAGTGGGGGACATGCAGAAAGCAGCCGATCAATGATTCTCTCTCATCATTGATGTTTCTCTCTCTCTCTCTTTTCCTCTCTGAAATCAATAATATATATATATATATTAATTTTTTTACCAGTGCAAAGGAGATTCAGAAATGAACCATGCAGTTTTAAATAATTTTCACTAGAGGGAGCTAGTTACAAATAAATACTTTTACACGACCTCAGACACTGTGTATACTAATTGTGTCTAAATCTGTCTGGTTGATATGAGCATATTTTTTAAACTCAGAAATACTTTCAATAGACGATTAGACAAACAAAACCTAAAGTGAGCTTAAGAATATCTTTCTTAGCTCTTTCCCAATATTTTCACATATATACATATATAGAGAGATTTTTAGGGAAAGGGAAAGAGAAAGAGAAACGTCTATGTGAGAGTGAAACATCAGTTGACTGCCTCCTGCATGCCCCCCACCAGGGACAGGACCCACAACCCGCACATGTGCCCTGATCGGGAATCAAACTGGCAACCTTTCCATGCACAGGACGACACCCAACCAACTGAGCCACACTGGCCAGGGCTAATCAAATAATATTAAATGCAGACAAAACTTGATGCATGAAGATATTCATCCAGATAATATTAATAATAGTAACACTTTGGAAACACAATAATCAGCAATGGAGCAGGTAAAGTGAATTATGGCATAGCTATACAATGGAATGTCCTCCATTGTGCTCAATTTTTCTGGTCATATGTTCATTAAGTGTTTTATATTATTTTGGAAGTGCTTATGCCCTGGTGTTATGTGATAAGTAAAAATCTATACTAATAAAAGGGTAATACGCTAATTAGAGTGGTTGTCTTCCGGACATCTTTCCAGACAAAGCCGCAGTGGCTACAAAGGCCAAGGCTCAGGCAGCCATAACCAGCTGCAGTGGCAGCAGCATTGGGGTTATGGGGGTGGTGCCTCCAGAGGGAGGCCAGACGGGGGGCCAAGGCACAGGCAGTTTGGGGTGATCAGGCTGATAGGGGAGGGCAAGGTAGGGGCAATCAGGCTGGCAGGAGATCAAGGTAGGGGCGAGCAGGCAGGCAGGCAGTGGGGTTAGGGACAATCAGGCAGGCAGGCAGGTGAGTGGTTAGGAGCCAGCGGTTCCGGATTGTGAGAGGGATGTCCGACTGCTGGAAGTTGGACATCCCCTGAGGGGTCCCAGATTGAAGAGGGTGCAGATTGGGCTGAGGGGCACACCCCCCCTACCACCCCGCCCACCAGTGCATGAATTTCGTGCACCGGGCCTCTAGTTATTTATAATTATAATATTGAACATTTATAATGCACTAGGAGCTGTTCTAAGTGCTTTATAATTATTAACTAACTTAATCCACAAAATAACCCTATAAAGTAGATCACTAATATTACTCCATACTACAGCTAAGGGAACTGAGTTACAGAGATAGGAAGCAAACTGCCCAGGTCACCACAATCAAGAAGTGGAGGAGCCAGGATTCAAATCTAAATTATCTGACATTGTTAAACACTATGCCATATGGCCTCTTACATGTTGTATCACAGTATCATGTAATATACATATATATAATTTTCATATTTCTGTATATATTTATATGTATGGAAAGAAGAGAATAAAGCAAACTAAAATATTAATGATGTTACCTCTGGATAATGGGATTATAAGTAATTATTTCTTTTTCATGCTTTTGTCTATTTTCAAATTTTCTAAAATGGGTATGTATATAAGTAGCACATCAGAAATAATCCTCTCCCCTGGCCAGTGTGGCTCAGTTGTTTGGAGCGTTGTTCCATACACCAGAAGGTGACAGGTTCGATTCCCAGTCATGGCACATAATCAGATTTCAGGTTCAATCCCCAATCGGGGCATGTGTGGGAGGCAACTGATCGATATTTCTCTCTTACATAAATGTTTCTCTCTCTCCCTCTCCCTCCCTTCCTCTCTCTTTAAAAAGAAGGAAGGAAAAAAAAAAAAAGAAGGAAAAAAAAAAGAAGGAAGGAAGGAAGGAAGGAAGGAAGGAAGGAAGGAAGGAAGGGAAGGGAAGAAAAGGGAAGGGAAGGGAAGGGAAGGGATAATTCTATCAAGGAACTATTGGGTCATGCTTCAATTCTAGTGGCAAGAAAGAAAAACATAAGAACTCATTGATCTTGGAAGAACATTATCAAAATTACTCCCTTTCAGTCTAAACACACTGCAAGATTATTTTGTGGAAGATAGAATATTCTAGCCTGGTGCATGCATTATATGCACAGTATAACAAGATATTCACTTAATAAGCCAGCGTATTTCTGCAATTAGCACCCTTCCCAGCTATTTAGATCACTCTTGAGACTTCTGAAAAATGCCCTTTGTTAACTGGAACTGAACACAAAGAAATCCTTCCCGGACATGTGGTTGTACAACATTCACTGAGGAAAGCGACCAACTGTGTGTGTGTGTGTGTGTGTGTGTGTGTGTGTGTGTGTGTGTGTACACCCCAGGCAGAACATGTTTAACAGAACTGAAATGTTTGAGTTGACTCTTTTCTCTCACTAGTAGTTATATAAACTGGGTTCTTTTCAAGCTTTATTACACAGCCATGAAAACACTGAGCTTAATAAACTACTATGGCTCACTCCACAGTTTACACACACACACACACACACACACACACACACACACACACACACACACACACATTTTAACACATCCCCTGTATTTACTTTCAGAAACTATAATATGCACATCACTAATGCTAAGTATTGTGGGAAATAAGACTACATAGACAGTAACTGCCCTCAAGTAGAGCACTGTGCCTTTCCTGTAGACTCATGGTCACTTTTACTCTGCCCATCACTGAGAAGTAAACTAGCTGACTTTCCTTTTCTGCCCAGGACCATTGTGGCAAGGAAAAAACCAGCATCTTACAGAAAAAAAAAACAAATGCAGCCAAGAGTAGAACACCTGATACTCTATCTAGATAGACTTGGTATTAGCCACAAAGACTCGAGGAGTCAAATTGTACCTGATGGTCCTGAGGGTTACATTTTTGGAGAGAATATTTGTGACAAAGTTGCATTTCTTACATTCCAACAAATACCAAGGATGTTCAAGGCAAAAACCTGCCTGACCAGCTTCTCTGGTGAATCTTAGTCATAAAGTGTGTCCCCCGTCTAAATGGGACATACTCCAGTGTACACACTCATGGTAAACAAGCAGCGGATATTTGCATTGCTTATTTTGTGTTGCATTTACCAAAAAGCATAAAAGATTTCTAAAATCTCTGCTGTCCAGCTGCACCCATCAATATCCAATAGGTGCTTCCAGTTAGGAAAATGGTGGGAATCACATCACAGAAAATATTTTTTAAATGACTTCAAATAAATGACCAATAAGCTTGGGAATGACAGAAAAAGTCTAGCCAATCTAATCTCTTAACAAACTATAAAAGCTGCCAGGCCGGTGTGCTCAGTGGTTGAGCATTGACCTATGAATCAGGAGGTCACAGTTTGATTCCCAGTCAGGGCACATGTCCAGGTTGCAGGTTCCATCCCCAGTGGTGGGCGTGCAGGAGGCAGCCGATCATGATTCTCTCTCCTCATTGATGTTTCTATCTCTCTCTCCCTCTCCCTTCCTCTCTGAAATCAATAGAAATGTATTTTTTTTTAAAAAATCAGAGGTGGATGCTAAAAGTGTTAACAGCCAAAGCACTCCTTAGAGCTGAAACAGCAAGTCCAGTTTCATAAAGGGCGATCTTTGTGGTGTACCTCACAGCTGCCACAATGAAGCGGGTTTTATTGTGATCCCGTTTTTCATAAAGAAAAACAAAGCACGGAGATTATGCATCTTCCAAAGTTATACAACTAGTCAAGGGCGAATAAATGTCTCCTAGTGTCCTTGCGGCTGATAGTAAACATTATTTTATAACTTACTGGAGTTTTTAGAAATGTTCAACTTTCATCAGTCATTTTAGAATGCTTTAAAAATGTTGTTTCACATTGTTCTTAAGCCTGCTAAATATACAAAAACGTTTCCCTTAAAAGCAAAGTGTGGGAGAATATAAAATATTTAGCCTTGTTTTTCTTTTCTCCCCAATCAAAAGGCACTGTTGTTGTTAATTAAATCTCTGGGCTGCAGTTGGAGGTGCGAAGTTTCAATGCGGAGGAAGAGTTTACAGCATCGTTTTAAACATCTGAAAACTGGAATTGCAGGAAAGCGCTCGGAGACCCATTATTACAGTAGCACTCCCAGGTGCGGCCATAACAATTTTATTGTCAACCCGCTGGTCTCTCTGACTTCCTTCACTAGGGAGGTATGAAGGGCCCGAGGACAGAGTCTAGCAGCAGGCGGTCTATCAGTTATACGTACCGTTTGCCTAATAACTATTTTTTGTACATCGATTTCTTTATTACCTGGAGACCCTTCTCTTTCCCCTTCAATGTTCATGTTTTCCTGACTCTGAGGGAAATAGGCCTTTGGCAAGCCAGTCCAAGAGGTGCAGCTCTTCAAAACTTCCTGACTCAGCCATTGGCCAGTTCCTGCACACAACTTAGTTCCGGGAACAAGACAGAGGAAGGGAGACCTCAGGAGGCAAATTTTAGAGCTAGAGTTAGAATCAGCTTTGCCATGAAGAGCAATCCTTCTGGCTCTTGACCTTTGTTTTTAACATAACTTAAAAAAAAAAAAAAAAACACATAAGTTTATTGTGGAAAAATCAGAGAATAATAGGAGGCAAAAAAAACAAACAAACAAAACTGGCTCCCAGAGCTATCTAAATTTTAGTGCATTCCCTTCCAGTCTCTCACTCTCTAGTGTATTTTGTTTATTAAAGAATGTTTTGTTTTGTTTTTAGAGAGAAAGGGAAAGAGAGAGAGAAACATCGATGTGAGAGAGAAATATCAATCGGCTCCTGGGTGGCCCCTACCCGGGGTTGAGCCCACAACCTGGGCATGTGCCCTGACTGGGAATTGAACTGGCCACCTTTTGGTGCATGGGATGACACCCAGACAACTGAGCCACACCGGCCAGGGTTGTTTTTGTTTTTGTTATATTTTTCCAACTATAAGATCATTCCTTAGCCGAAACCGGTTTGGCTCAGTGGATAGAGCGTCGGCCTGCAGACTCAAGGGTCCCAGGTTCGATTCCGGTCAAGGGCATGTACCTTGGTTGCGGGCACATCCCCAGTAGGGGGTGTGCAGGAGGCGGCTGATCGATGTTTCTAACTCTCTATCCCTCTCTCTTCCTCTCTGTAAAAAATCAATAAAATATATTTAAAAAAAAAAAAAGATCATTCCTTAAATATTATTTTGTAATTGTTTTTTCTTTACTCAGTATCATGAACGTCTTTTTAGATCAATAAACTAATTTCTACAAATTAACCATCATTGAACACTTACATTTTTTTCCTTTTTTTATATTAAAAATAGCAATTGATTGAACAAACTTTGCAGCTAATTTTTTTGTCAATTTTTGAGAGAAAGTTTACAAAACAATTTATCATTTTAAGCATGCTAGAATGTACAATTCAGAAGTTTTTAGCATTTCCACAAGGTTATGCAACCATTGCCAGTATCTAATTCCAGAATAGTTCCATCACCCCCCAAAAAAACCCCATATTATTAAAAGTCACTCACAATTTCCCCCTACTGCCAACCCCTGAGAACCACTAATCTTCCTGTCTCTATGAATTTACCTATCCTGGACATTTTACATGAATGGAATTACACTACATGTGTCCTTTTATGTCTGGCTTCTTTCACTTAGCAATGTGTTTTCAAGATTCATCCATGTTGCGGCATGTATCGGTGCTTCATTCCTTTGTTATGGCTGGAGAATATTCAGTTGCATAGGTATACCACTTTTGCTTATCCATTCATCAATTGAGGACACTTGGGTTATTTCTCTTTTCTACTATTGCGAATAGTGATGCTATGAACATTTTTGTTCCCATTTTTGTGTGGGCATGTGTTTTTAATTCTCTTGGGTACAGTGTATACCTGTAAGTGGAATTGCTGGGTTATGTGGTAACTCTTTAACTTTATGAGGAACCACCAAACTATTTTCACAGTGGTTGCACCATTTTACATTCCTACCAGCAATGTGCAAGGGTTCTAATTTCTCCATCCTCACCAACACTTGTTATTTTCCTTTTAAAAATTATTGTTATAGCTATCCTAGTAGGTGCCAAGTGGTATCTAATTGTGGTTTTGATTTACAATTTCCTAATGACTAACAAAGTTGAAGGTCTTCTCATGTGCTTACTGGTCATTTGTAGATCTTCTTCAAAGAAATGTCTCTTCAAATCCTTCGCCCATTTTTAATTGGGCTATCTGTCTTTTTATTGTCAGTTGTATAAGCTCTTTATATATTCTGGACACTATGCCCTTATCAGATATATTCTTTGCAAATATTTCTCCCATTCTATAGGTTGAGTTTTCACTTCCTTGACAGTGGCCTTTAATTTTTATGAAGTCCAATTTACCTATTATTTTCTTTCATTGCTTGTGCTTTTGGTGTCATATTTAAGAAACTGTTGCTAATCCAAGACCATGAAGATGTACACCTAGGCTTCCTTCTAAGAGTTTTAGCTCTTACATTTAGGTCTTTGATCTACTTTGAGATAATTTTTGTATATGATACTATTTGTTTCCTCCACTGCCTGTTAATGGAAAGCCTCCTGTTCCATATAAAGTCCATTTAACAGTATACCTATAATAAAGATTTCTTTAACAGGACATAAAAAACAAAACAAAACAAAACAAAAACAACATTACCCATAAAGAAAAAAGGTGATAAATTTGTCTGAGTAAGTTCAAGTACATCTTGCCAGGTCGGTGTGGCTCAGTGGTTGAGGTAGACCCATGAACCAGGAGGTCATGGTTAGATTCTCAGTCAGGGCACATGCCTGGATTGTAAGCTCGATCCCCAGTAGGGGGTCTACAGGAGGCAGCTAATCGATGATTCTCTCTCATTGATGTTTCTCTCTCTCTCTCCCTCTCCCATCCTCTCTCTGAAATCAATTTTAAAAAAACACACTTAAGCCAAAACCGGTTTGGCTCAGTGGATAGAGCGTCGGCCTGCGGACTGAAAGGTCCTGGGTTCGATTCCGGTCAAGGGCATGTACCTTGGTTGTGGGCACATCCCCAGTAGGGGGTGTGCAAGAGGCACCTGATCGATGTTTCTCTCTCGTTGATGTTTCTAGCTCTCTATCCCTCTCCTTTCCTCTCTGTAAAAAGTCAATAAAATATATTTAAAAAAAAAAAAAACACACTTAAAATCAAGAACATCTGTGTTAATTAACTTGATTCAGGAATCTTTTCATTATACATACAAGTATGTAGGTTTATCAAGCCATCACACTGTACACTTTAAATATTTTGCAATTTTATTTGTCAATTATCCTATATAATAAAGAGCTAATATGCTAATTAGACCAAACAGCAGACCGACCATCCAGACAACCTTCTGGACGAAGCCAGGGCTGCAAGGGGCTGCGAGGGGCTGCAAGGAATTTTGAGGGCTGCGAGGGGCTACAAGGGGCTGTGAGGGCCGAGCCCCTTGCACGAATTTTATGCATCGGGCCTCTAGTCTATAATAATAAAAGCATAATATGCTAATTAGACTGGACGTCTTTCCAGACATCCTTCTGGATTACCTTCTGGACAAAGCTGGGGCTGCAAGGGAAGCCCGGGTCCCAGGTGCCAGAGGGAAGCCAGTGCTGGCAGCCAGGGGAAGGAAGACCTACTCTTGCACGAATTTTGTGCATCAGGCCTCTAGTGTCAAGTAAAGCAAGAAAAAACAATAGCAATCCCCACCCCAGGTATGTGTTTGAAAGTGTTTGGAATTATATGAAAACTCAGCAGTTCTCAGTTCCTCAAAACCTAGGGTTGACCAAGCCAGACACACCTCTCTACACACCAGCAAAAATTATAATTAAGAAGATACTATTCAGAAGATACTATTAAGAAATCTAAAAGGCAGCCTACAGAGTGGAGAAAAATATTTGCCATTTATACACACACACACACACACACACACACACATCCCTCGAACGACTCATAGCCAGACTACATATTAAACTCTTACAAATCAATAAGACAATCTAATTTTTTAAAAAGACAAAAGACACTGCAAACATTTCATAACAAGATATACAAATGGCAATAATCATGAAAAGTTACCCAACCAATCAGTCATCAGGGATATTTGGATGAAAACTAAAATGTGACCAGGATGGCTAAAATAAAAAGATGCAAAATACCACATGCTAGCAAGGATGTGGCACAGTTGGACTCTCACTCACTGCTGGTGGAGTACAAAATGATACAGACACTTAGGAAAACCATTCCCAATAACTCCTAACACAGAACAAATGCATAGCCTATAATGCACTAAGTCCACTCCTGGTAGAGACCAAACAGAAATGCATCATATGATCACCAAAAGACACGTGCTACTATGTTTATCGAAGCTACCCAAACATCTAAGAAAAAGATATGGTACATTGACATGATAAAATAACATTGTAAGGAGAATGGTCTAAAACTACATGCCACAATATAGATGAATCTCACAAACAAGGGTTAGCCAAAAAAAAAAAAAAAGGCAGCCAGAAAGAAGACATGCTGTACAATTCCATATACATAAAGTACAAAGAGGCAAAATTAATCTACATTTTAATAATATTTTGATTTTTATTTATTGATTTATTTTAGAAAGAGAGGAAGGGGGAGAGAGAGAGAGAAACATTGTTGCTCCACTTATTTATGTATTAATTGGTTGATTCTTATATATGCCCTAACCGAGGACCAAACCCACACTCCACTGGCATATTAGGATGATGCTCTAACCAACTGAGCTACCGAGCCAGGGCGAATGTTTAAAAGTCAGGGGAAGTGCAGTGGTGCCTACAATTAATTGATCACAGCCAGTTACAGATTTCTTTGTTCCTTCTCCACTCCCACTGCTTCACTTGACTAGCCTAAAAAAAAAAAAATAAAATAAAATAAAAAAATAAATAAATAAATAAAAATAAAAGTCAGGGGAAGGAACAGAGGGAGCCTTCTGGCAAACTGGTGATGTTCCATTTCTTAAAATGGGAGTAAGTTAAATGTGTGCCCAGTTATTAAAATTCACTGCATTTATGATAGTGCCTTTCTCTTCATGTATTACACTCGGATAAAAAGTTTGAAAATAAATGTACCCAGGGAAGCTTACATTTTCAATGACTACATTGTTTCTTTTATCTATAAATACTTTTTAAATTAGTTTCTATTTTCTTAGATTTCTACTTACAGAAATTCTTGGTATTGGCATCAAAATTGTTTCTTACTAGTTGGCCTCTCTGGGCCTCTGTTTCCTCATCTGTAAAATGAGGACAACATTAGAGTTCATTAAAAACTTTAGTCTTAAAGTAGAGTCGTTTTGCCCAGCTGGCATGGCTCAGTGGTTGAGCATCCAATGAAACAGGAGGTCACGGTTCAATTCCGGTCAGGGCATGTGCCCGGGTTGCAGGCTCGATCCTGAGTATGAGGCGTGCAGGAGGCAGCGGGCCGATGATTCTCTCTCATCATTGATGTTTCTATCTCTCTCTCCCTCTCCCTTCCTCTCTGAAATCAATAAAAATATATTGAAATAATAATAATAATAAAGTAGAATAGTTTTTAAAAGCCTATGTCATTTTTAAAGTGCTTAGCACAGAGCCTGGAGCAAAAATACTCAGTAAATGTAACCTGACATCTCCCTCTAAACCAGTGGGACTTGTTTAGAAGCGCTTCCCATTGCTGACACAGCACCCTGTACTCACCCTGCTGAGCATTTCCTACTGGGCATTCCAAGACTGCACGGCACCTGAGAGCAGGGGTAGTGTGCAGTCCACCTGGTGTGGAATAAGAATTCAATATTTATTAAACAGATGATTGAATAAACAAATAACTTTGCAACATACCGCTATATTATGGAATCATATTCCTTTTCCCTGAAACAAGTTTTCTCAGTTTCTACTACCCACTAATAATTTTTCCCAAAATGTTCTGGCTTGATTGATTCTGCTCCAAGAGAACCTCTTTCCACCATTTCCTCATAGTCGCTGTTACTTGTCCTGTTAGGGCAGACAGACAACAGCTAAATCTAGGTAACTTAACCTTCCTTACAAAGCCCTGCAAGCAATTTTATCTGTCCCCACCCATTTCAGCACACTCAATCGTTTGGCCAGTTTGAGCATTCCTACTTATTTTCTACGGAGTTTCAACATGATTAAGAAAATACAATTTGGGGCTGAGAATCGTGGGTATCCAACTGAATGGGAGGAAAGGAAGAAGCTAGAAGTCCCCAGGTAACGCCAGGGTGTCTTTTTTCCCCCATCAATGACAAGGCACTCTTAATAACTTGACTCCCGAGGGAGGACAGCCCATTCTGAAAAGCACACCACTCCACGCGCTGAAGGGGAGAGGAAACATTACCCTGTGGGAGAGGAAACAGCCGCTTGATAAGCATGTAATACAAGACAGTTCTGGCAACTGTCATCCTCCTTCCCTTCAAACCTAGGAGAGGTCCGGAGACCCACTTTCTTTAATATTTCACCAAAATGAGCTCTTGAAAACATATAGCCCCCAGTACTAACCTTCCACCACTCTACAGTCTCTAGAGCAGCGATCTTCAGGTATTTTTAATGTAAACTTCTTATTGACATGCTATCCACATACAGAGCAGTATGCAACTGAGTATCAAAAATGAGTATCTACACTTAATTTTGAAAAGTATATTATGTGCATATAGCACTGTGCTAGTATTATTAAAGCATTAAAAATAAAAGAAAATAGATCTTAAAAGTTTGCATCACAAGAAAAATATTTTTTGTAACTATGTATGGTGACGAATGTTAACTAGATTTATTGTAATCATTTTGCAATATATGCAAATATCAAATTATTGCTGAACACCCCAAACTATAATATAATATTATGGGATGATTATACCTCAATTTTTTTAAATAGGAGAAAAAAGAAGAAAGATAAGCAGAAATAGGAGTTTTAATTTTTACTTGCTAATCCTCAGTAGACTAGCCTTGCTTACTACTTGGAAAATCACAGCGGTACAGACAGTAGCAACAGGCTACAGTCACAACCAGATCCATCAGGGTCTCTAGGGGAGGGGATGGGGGGCGCTTGGTAACTTCTGGCCTCGATTCTATGACATCAACTTAATCTCCAAAAATACAGAGGACAGACGTCCAGGCTGCTCCCAACCTTCAGGACTATGGCCACAGCATCTGTGATCTCCAAGAACTGAGTCCCACAGGAGCATGTGTTTACCCACGATGGCAGTCTTCTGGAGTAAGGGCATTTCAAGGGGTACACACGCATTTTCTTTCTGTTTTGTGATCATTTAAAATTAACTGTGGAAAGCGGTTAAGGGTTCGCTTTAAGTTCGTATGAAAAATTAAAATTATCTTGGTGAAAAGGAAATAGAAATGGGTTCTCCAAACATTTTAAATGTTTCTAAGGCTTATATTTAAGTGAAAATAACTACGTAGCTGACTGTGGATAAAGCAATGGATTAACCTTTTGCACTCGGATATCGAGATTAAAATTACTCTTTGAATGTATCAATAATTTGAAATATATAAAAATCCAAATAAATAAGTTTGTATGAAAAGAAACTCCAGTTTTTTATTCTACTGCCGTGCTTTGTAAAATCTGGGGTATTTAAAAAATTAAATCCCGAGTAGAATAAAGGAATCGAGAAAAAAAGCAAGCAAGTGCAAAGGGTTAGCTTCAGTTTTAGCTCCACAGCTAACCGGGTAGGTAAAATGAGGGTGCTAAACTGGATGATCACATTCTCAGAGCATCATGTGTGAGTAGCGCCCCCTCGTGGACATTCATATCCTGATATGTATGTGATAAGGGAAGCTACACAGAAAAGTCCATGTTCATTTAAATAGTAGCAAAGGGCTTAGTTCTTCTGACACTTTATATGGCAGACCTCCTCAACAATTCAGTTTACTGGGAATATATGAAGTGGTTTGAGTTCAGAAGAAAATGGAAATTATGTTGAACTATAACAGATTTCTTCGTTTTAACAACTGACAGATTGGCATCCCCAGGAGGTTCTCTATACAGCCAGATATCCCTGCTGCATCCTCATCACTGGCTTATTGGGAAAAGAAAATGTTCAGAGACCTGACGTCTGTCTAATGGAGAGTTTAAAAAGCAGAGTCTCAAACTACTCGAGCCAACAGCCCCCTGCAATTGTGCACCCCAGCAGCACAGTCTTTGGCGCCAGCCTCACTGGAGGACCGGGCAGCATTCCTGTTACAATGGGACTGGTGCTCCCTTGGAGTTGATCCAGGAGGCTAGGCTGGCCGGGTTTAAACT